>NC_061096.1:1597953-1626569 GCF_015104395.2 Macrobrachium nipponense
TTCCATAATTGTACCTCTATTGCAACATAACTAACAAAATGCTATGTTGACCTTAATCAAATTTCAGTGTATTAAAACTGCTTAATCTACCATCTTTTTTCTGGGTATTTGAGGATTCATCTTACGTGCTGGCAATGTCAAGTCAGTGATCACTACACGATATGCTCTTCTTTAGCTACTGATAATTGTAAGTACTCTTTTTCTTTATCAATTCACAGATAAATTATAGCTACTAAAAATCCTTAGTTCTCTTTTATGCTACTGATTCACTTCTGAATCATTTATTGGGTTCTTTTACTACACCTGAATAATTTCTTGGGTTTATATTACTACAGCCTTTTGATGTACTTATATTAACCCTCTTACGCCGAAGCCCTAAAAATCAAAACCTCTCCCATATGCCGGGCCCGGATTGGAGTGAGCGAGGAAGCGGAAAAAATAATTTTTTTTCAAAAAATCACAGCGCACTTAGTTTTGAATATTAACCCTCTTACGCCGAAGCGGTAAAAAAAAATTGTCTCCCGTGTGCCGGAAGTGTTTCGGAGTGAGTGCGGAAGCAGAAAAAATATTTTTTTCAAAAAATCACAGCGCGCTTAGTTTTCAAGATTAAGAGTTCATTTTTGGCTCCTTTTTTTGTCATTGGCTGAAGTTTAGTATGCAACCATCAGAAATGAAAAAAATTATCATTATATATAAATAATGCGATATATGATAGCGCAAAAACGAATTATCATATATAAATGTATTCAAATCGCGCTGAGCGCAAAACGGTTTAAGGTAACAAGTTACTTTTTTTTCTCGTTGTAATGTACACTAAATTGCAATCATTTTGGTATATAACACATTGTAAAACAATAAAAGCAACACAGAGAAAATATTATCACAAACTAATGCATGAATTCGTAACGCGTGGACGTAAACAAATATTTTTGTCAAAAATTCACCATAAATCTAAATATTGTCCTAGAGACTTCCAATTTCTTTCAAAATGAAGACAAATGATTGAATATTACTATACTGTAAGAGTATTAGCTTACAATTGCAGTTTTCGACCATAACTGATGAGTTAAAGTTGAGCGAATGTAGAATTTTTATACATATATATTTTTCATATGCAATTATTTCGGAAATAAGAAAAGCTACAACCTTCAAATATTTTTCGTTTTATTCTATATGAAATTGCGCAGATTTTCATATATAAAACTATGAAATGCCTAATATGAAACGGAGCAAATATTCCGAGAATAGTACGTACGCATTTCGGAGATTTGTGGTGGAGAATCCGCCCGCGGAGGGAAGGAAAGATTTTTTTTTTAAATTCACCATAAATCTAAATATTTTGCTAGAGACTTCGAATTTGTTTCAAGATGAAGATAAATGCCTGAATATTACTAGACTGTAAGTGTTTTAGCTTACAATTTTTCGACCATTTCGGTAGTCAAAGTTGACCAAACGTGGTTTTTTTTCTATTTATCGTGATTTATATGCAAATATTTCAAAAATGAGAAAAGCTACAACCATCAATTATTTTTAGGTGTATTCTACATGAAATTGCGCACATTTTCATATATAAAACTTTATGTAACGGCTAATTTAAAATGGTGCAAACATTACCACAATCGCACATATGATTTTTTCGGAAGAGTTACTGCGCGGACGTAAAGAAATGTTATTTTTTCATAAATCTCCATAAATCGAAATATTGTGCTAGAGACTTCCAATTTGTTGCAAAATGAAGGTAAATGCTTGAATATTACTAGAATATAAGCGTTTTAGCTTACAATTGCGTTTTTCGACCATTTCGGTAGAGTCAAAGTTGACCAAAGGTTGAAATTTTGGCAATTATCACTATTTATATGAAAATATCTCAAAACTGATAAAAGCTACAACCAGGGGTTGTTTTTAGTTGTATTGTGTATGAAATTGCGCACATTTCCATATATAAATCTTTATATAACGGCTAATTTTAAAATGGTGCAAACATTACCACAATCGCATGTATGATTTTTTTTGGAAGAGTTACCGTGCGGACGTAAAGAAAAAGTTTTTTCATAAATTCACCATAAATCGAAATATTGTGCTAAAGACTTCCAATTAGTTGCAAAATTGAGGTAAATGATTGAATATTACTATAATATGAGTGTTTTAGCTTACAATTGCGTTTTTCGACCATTTCGGTAGAGTCAAAGTTGACCGAAGGTTGAAATTTTGGCACTTATCGTTATTTATATGGGAATATCTCAAAACTGATAAAAGCTACAATCATGAGTATTTTATTGTTGTTTTCTACATAAAAATGCACACATTTTCATATATAATACTTCATGTAACGGATAATTTACAATGGTACAAAAATTATGTCAAAGTGACGAAATAATTTCCGAGATGTGTCGCAGATACTGTATAGTGCGGCAAGAAAGAAATTCGCGCTTGCGCGCCTGCGTAACGATTGTAAACAAAACAACACCTTGATCCGTGAACTCCCAGCATCCCCCAAGGCGCGTGATTCAAAAGTTTTAGGCTGGTAGGCCTATAAGTATTTTTCCGCGAATTTAAAAAAAAACTTTTGTAAGTAGACATAAAATACGTCCAGTCAGCACACGGGAGACAAAAAATGTCGACGTAAAATACGTCCAGTCGGCGTAAGAGGGTTAAGAGTTAATTTTTGGCTCCTTTTTTGGTCATTGCCTAAAGTTTAGTATGCAACTATCAGAAATGAAAAATATCATTATTATCATATGTAAATAATGCGATATATGGTAGCGAGAAAAAAAAAAATTCATACATTATTGTATTCAAATCCCGCTGTGCATAAAACAGCCAAAGCTAACGAGTTACTTTTTTTTCGTTGTATTGTACATTAAATTGCAATCATTTTGATATATAATACATTGTAAAAAAAATAAAAGCAACACCGGAAAAATATTATCACAAAATATGTATGAATTCGTAACGCGTGGACGTAAAAAAATGTTTTTTTTTTTTTAAATTCACCATAAATCTAAATACTGTTCTAGAGACTTCCAATTTGTTTCAAAATGAAGACAGATGATTGAATATTACAATATTGTAATAGTTTTAGATTAGAATTGCAGATTTCGAGCATTTCAGATGAGTTAAAGTTGACCAAATGTCGAAATTTTTATATATATATTTTTTTATATGCACATATTTCGAAGATGAAAAGCTACAACCTTCAATTATTTTTTAATGTATTCTTTATGAATTTGCGCACATTTTGATATATGAAACTCTATAAAACGGCTAATATGAAAAGGAGCAAATATTAGGATAATGCGATGTACACTTTTCGGAGACTTGCGGCCGCGAATCGGCGCGCGGAGGGAAGTAAATATTTTTCAAAATTCACCATAAATCACAATATTGTTCTAGAGACTTGAAATTTGTTTCAAAATGAAGATAAATGACTGAATATTACAATAGGCCGTAAGAGTTTTAGCTTACAATTGCGTTTTTCAACTATTTCGGTAGAGTCAAATTTGACCGAACGTGGGTTTTTCTATTTATCGTGATTTATATGCAAATATTTCGAAAAAAGAGAAAAGCTACAACCTTCAATCATTTTTAGTTGTATTCTACATGAAATTGTGCACATTTTCATATATAAAACTTTAAGTAACAGCTAATTTTAAATGGTGCAAACATTTCGACAATCGCACAAAAAAATTCCGATTTTTTCGGAAGTGTTACTGCGCGGACGTAAGGAAGTTTTTTTTTTTTTTTTTCCATAAATTCACCATAAATCGAAATATTGTGCTAGAGACTTCCAAGTCGTTGCCAAATGAAGGTAAATGCTTGAATATTACTAGAATATAAGAGTTTTAGCTTACAATTGCGTTTTTCGACCATTTCGGTAGAGTCAAAAGTTGACCAAAAGTTGAAATTTTTGCACTTGACGTTATTTATATGAAAATATTTCAAAACTGATAAAAGCTACAACCATGAGTTGTTTTTAGTTGTATTGTGCATGAAATTGCGTACATTTCCATATATAAAACTTTATGTAACGGCTAATTTAAAATGGTGCAAACATTAGGACAATCGCACGAAAAAATTTATAGGAAGAGTTACCGAGCGAACGTAAGGAAAAAGTTTTTTCATAAATTCACCATAAATCGAAATATTGTGCTAGAGTTCCAATTTGTTGCAAAATGAAGGCAAATGATTGAATATTACTATAATATAAGAGTTTTAGCTTACAATTGTGTTTCTCGACCATTTCGGTAGAGTCAAAGTTGACCAAATGTTGAAATTTTTGCACTTATCGTTATTTATATGAAAATATTTCAAAACTGATAAAAGCTACAATCATGAGTATTTTTTGTTGTATTTTACATAAAAATTGCGCACATTTTCAATATATAATACTTCATGTAAAGGATAATTTAAAATGGTGACAAAAATTATGTCTAAAGTGAACACAAAAATAATTTCAGAGATGTGTCACTAATACTTTTTAGTGCGATAAGAAAGAAAATTCGCGCTTGCGCGCCTGCGTAGCGATTGAAAACAAAACAACGCCTGATCCGTTGACTCCCCAACGCCCCACCAGGTCCCCCCAAGGACGTGTGATTCAAAAGTTTTCGGCTGGTAAGCCTATAAGTATTTTTCCGCGAATTTTTAAAAAAACTTTTTTGAGCCGACGTATGATACGTCCATTTGGCATACGGGAGACATTTTGACTCGACGTTTAATACGTCCATTCGGCGTAAGAGGATTAAGAAAAAAAAAAAAAAAAGTTTTACAAAGCATAAAAAAAAATCATTCTTAATTTTTATTTTGTTTTTATTAGGTATTTCTACTCTATTACATAGTCTTTACCTTCACTTCCTAAAAACTTAAGCAACCATTGGAACAACAACTATCCCCCAAAACATAAAACAGCTTCATTTTCATATGTAGCTTTCCCCAGTTCTACACAAAATTTATACCATGTTCAAGATGTTCATTACCATTAGCTACTCCTCTATATAACAAAATTCTCCTATGACATTCAAGGTGTATCCATTAAGTTTTAAAAGTTCTGGGATATAGGATAGCAACTTTACAACTTGTTACCCCATACCCCAGTATGTAGTACTTCCTTTCAACCCAATACCCCGTAGTATTTCTTTTCCAGCAAATATTTCAACATTCACTTCCAAAACACTATGTTTACCTTAATCAAACTTCACTGTGTTAAAACAGCTTACTGTGGCTATGTCAAGTTCGTTATCATTATCAAGATATACTCTTATTTAGCTACTAAAAATAGTACATGCTCTTTTTCTCTACTGATTCACAGCTCAATCATCTATTGGGTTTCCATTACTACAGCCTACTGATGCAGTTCCAAAACAAAATGCTTTAAAACACACATTTATTAAATACCGTTTTTACTTTTTCTTTTGCTTCTACTAGTCATTCCAACCTTATTACTTACTCTCTACCTTCACTTCCTAGACACTTTTGCAACCATTTCAATTACTATCCTTATGTGTGTGAATACATTATATATATATATATATATATATATATATATATATATATATATATATATATATATATATATATATATTCCATACGTAGTTTTCTGCAACTCTATGCAAAATTTATATTAAGATATTTCAAAGGATTCATTACCTTTGGACATTCCTTTCCGTATCCCTCATCCAGGTGAATCATTTTGCTATAAACGTACTAGGATATGGGGTAGCAAGTACGTACGTACTCCCTTTCTACCCAATATCCTTAAATCTTCTTTTACAGCAAATATATTTTCCATAATTGTACCTCTATTGCAACACTCGCTAACAAAATGCTATGTTTAACTTAATCAAACTTCGTTGTTTAAAACTGCTTAATCTACCATCTTTTTTCCCGGGTGATCAAAATTTCACTTTTCCTGTGGCAATGTCAAGTTTGTGATCACTATCAAGAATTGCTCTTCTTTATCTACTAAAAATTGTAAGTGTTCATTTTCTCTACTGATTCAGAGCTGAATCATTTATTGGGTTTCTATTACTACAGCTTACTGATATACTACCACTAAAAAATGTTTTACAACATATTAATAAACATATTCTTGATTTCTATTTTGCTTTTACAAGGTATTTCTACCAAATTACATACTCTCCACTTTCACTTCCTAAACACTTCTGCAGCCATTGCTACAACTACCAACAAACATATTTTTTTCATATGTAGCTTTCCGCGTTCTGCACAAAAATTTATACCATGTTCCTTCAAGATGTTCATTACAATTAGGTACTCCTTATGTATCAAACTTCTCCTATGACATTCAAAGTGTATCATTGTGCTCTAAAAGTTCTGAGATACAGGGTAGCAACTTTACAACTTGCTACCCCATACCCCAGTATGTTCTTCTTTTCAATCCCCTATCCCCATTGTATTTCCTTTCCAGCAAATATTTCAATATTTACTCACAAAACACTGTTTACCTTAATCAATTTTCATTGTGTTAAAACTGCTTAATATTTCTCTTTTTTTTCTGAGAATTTCAAGATTTACCTTTACTGTGGCAACATCAAGTTAGTGATCACTATCAAGTTATGATCTTTAGCTACAAAAAATGTAAGTGCTCTTTTCCTATACTGATTCACAGCTGAATCATCCATTGGGTTTTTATAACTACAGCCTGTTGATGTACTTCTAAACTAAAATGTTTTACAACACATATTATTAAATATTGCTAATTTTTTTTTTTTGCCACTACTAGCCATTCCTACCCTAGTACATACTGACTACCTTCGCTCACTAGACCTAAGCAAAATTTATACATACATGTTAATTCAAGGTTTTCATTACCTTTTGACATTCCTTTCTGTATCCCACATGTCATCTGAACTTCAAGATGAATCATTCTGCTATAAAAGTAGTACTGGGATATGAGGTAGCAACCATACAAATTGCTACCCCATAACCCAGTCTACTTCCTTTCAACCCAATACCCTTGTACTATTTCTTTTCCAGCAAATATATTTTCTATAAATAACTCAACTTCAACATTAACTCGCAAAACTCTATGTTTACCTTTAACTTCATTGTGTTAAAACTGCTTAACATTCCATCTTTTCTCCCTGTCCTTAAAATTTCACCTTTACTGTGGCAATGTCAAGTTAGTGATCACTATCAAGATCTGCTTTTCTTTAGCTACTAAAAACGGAAAGAGGTCATTTTCTCTACCGATTCACAGCATAATTGGGTTTCTATTACTACAGCCTATTGATGCACTTCCAAACCAAAATGCTTAAAACTCATTTATTAAATAACATTCCTAATTTTTCTTTTACTGCTACTAAGTATTCCAACCTGATTTCATCCTCTCTACCTCCACTTCCTAGACACTTTTGTAACCATTTCTATACCTATCCTAATGTATATTATATAATTATATATATATATATATATATATATATATATATATATATATATATATATATATACATACACACACACACACACACACACACACACATATATATATATATATATATATATATAGAAGGACAGGGTGACAAGGATATAGCCGGTCATCAGGTAATAGTACATTTATTGCGACGCGTTTCGTAACCACATAGTTACATCATCAAGGCTAAAAGAGAAACAAACACAAATTAAAAATACATGAAACATAACTTTGACTTTAAGAGTCTCAATAAATATACAAAAAACATACATAAAATGAAAGCAATTTAAAAAGCACCTGCTAGACTAAAAAGTTGAAGACTGAGTGATTCGGAGAGAAGGGAGAAGCAGCAAAGAAAGCCGGTTCAACCCAGATACAACTGTACAGAGGAGGTGTGTGAGTTCAACTTGGGCACTAACTGCTTAATAAACAACGACTCTAATATAAGCAGTTCGTGTAAACGGCTTGTTTGGCCCAAGACAGAGAAATCAGTATAATTGATGGTGGTTTTACAAATTTTTTGCATGATTTCTGATATTTGAAAATTCTGGATTGGACACTCTGCAGCCAGTACGATGACTTACACCATTATGTGAATCAGCTCTGACTAAACGATTGCTAAAAGTCAGAGCTGATTCACATAATGGTGTAAGTCATCGTACTGGCTGCAGAGTGTCCAATCCAGAATTTTCAAATATCAGAAATCATGCAAAAATTTGTAAAACCACCATCAATTATACTGATTTCTCTGTCTTGGGCCAAACAAGCCGTTTACACGAACTGCTTATATTAGAGTCGTTGTTTATTAGCAGTTAGTGCCCAAGTTGAACTCACACACTTCCTCTGTACAGTTGTATCTGGGTTGAACCGGCTTCTTTGCTGCTTCTCCCTTCTCTCCGAATCATCAGTCTTCAACTTTTAGTCTAGCAGGTGCTTTTTAAATTGCTTTCATTTTATGTATGTTTTTTTGTATATTTATTGAGACTCTTAAAGTCAAAGTTATGTTTCATGTATTTAATTTGTGGTGTTTCTCTTTTAGCCTTGATGATGTAACTATGTCCGTTACGAAACGCGTCGGCAATAAATGTACTATTACCTGATGACCGGCTATATCCTTGTCACCCTGTCCTTCCATATGCTGCTGGCCTGACTTTCGCCAACGTTTTCTGGTCTTATATATATATATATACGCACACATACAAAATGCAAACAAACACACACACACACACTTACTCTATCCATACTTTTCTGCAATTCTATGCAAAATTTATACTATGTCACTTCAAAGTGTTCATTACATACCTTACTGTATCCCACATCTCATCTGAACTTCCAGGTGAATCATTTTACTATAAAAGTACTGGGATATGGGGTAGCAAGTTGCAAACTTGCTACCCCATACCCAAGTACATACTCCTTTACTACCCCATACCCTTAATGCTTCTTTTCCAGCAAATATATTTTCCATAACTGTAACACTATTGCATCACTCACTAACAAATCGCTGTGTTACCTTAATCATACTTCGCTGTATTAAAAAACTGCTTAATCTACCATCTTTTCTGGGCGGGTAATCAAAAATTTCACCTTTAGTGTTTAGTGTGACAATGTCAAGATGTCTCTACTTCAGCGACTTAAAATTGTAGGTGCTTTTCTTTACCGATTCACTGCTAAGTCATAGCTACAAGAAATCCTAAGTGCTCTTACTAAACTGATTCACAGATGAATCATTTATTGGGTTTCGATTACTACAGCCTATTGATGTACATGCAGTCCCCGGCTTATGACGGGTTCGGCTTACGACGTTCTGAGGTTAAGGCGCTTTTATATTATATTAATCATTTCCAGGGTTACGACGCATGTTCCTGGGTTACAGCGCCTACAACGCTGATGTGGCACAAGAAATATGACACTATAAATGCAAAATAAGCAATATTTGAAGTTTTTTCATGAAAAATGCAAAAAGAATGCAGTTTACATAGTGTTGAAAGCACCCAAAGCATTTAAAGTAAGGTTTTCTTAGGAACCCCCGTCGTAACCCAGGGACTCCCTGTGCTTACATTAAAAAATGTTTTACAACACAAATTAATAAACATTCTCAATTTTCATTTTGCTTTTAATAGGTATTTCTACTGTATTACATATCACCACCTTCACTTCCTAAAACACTTTTGCAACCATTGCTACAAAAAACTATTCCCCCACATATTTTTTTTCATATGTAGGGTACAAAAAAAATTTATACCAAGGTCCTTTAAGATGTTCATTACGATTAGTACTCATTTATGTATCAAACTTCTCCTATGACATTCAAAGTCTATCATTATGCTTTAAAACTTCTGGGATATAGAATAGCAACATAACTTGCTACCCCATATTCCAGTATGTAGTAATTCCTTTCAACCCTATACCATTGTACAACTTCTCTTCCTGCAAATATTTCAACATTCACATTCAAAACACTATGTTTCACCTAATCTAACTTCACTGTGTTAAAACTGCTCAATCTTGCATCTTTTTTCTGGGTATTTAAAGAGTCGCCTTTACTGTGGCAACGTCACATTAGTGATCACTATCAAGGTCTGCTCTTCTTTAGCTACAAAAATCAAAAGTGCCCTATTTTCTACCGATTCACAGCTAAATCATAGCTACTGAAAATACTGGTGCACAGCTAAATCACAACGACTATAAATTCTAAGTGATCACTTTCTCTACTGATTCACAGCTTATTCATCTATTGGCTTTCTATTATCTATTACTAAAGTCTATTGATGCACTTCCAAACCAAATTACTTTAATACACATATTCATTAAATAAAATTAATTTTTCTTTTGCCTCTACTAGGCATGCCAACAAAGTTATTACATACTCTCTACCTTCACTTCCTAAAAACTTTTTCAACCATTTCTGCAGTTCTATGCAAAATTTACACTAAGTTACTTCAGGGGATTCATTACCTTTTGAGATTCCTTCTGTATCCCACTTCTCATCTGAATTTCCAGGTGAATTACTTTGCTATAATCGTACTGGGATATGGGGTAGCAAGTTTACAACTTGCTACCCAATACCCCAGTACGTACTCCCTTTCTACCGCATACCCTTAAATCTTCTTTTACAGCAAATATATTTTCCATAACTGTAACTCTTATTTCAACACTCACTAACAAAATGTGATGTTTATCATAATCATCCTTTATTGAATTATATAACTGCTTAATATACAGCTTTTTTTCAGTACTTAAAATTTCCCCTTTACTGTGGTAATGTCAAGTTAGTGATCACTATCCAAAGCTGCTCTACTTTAGCTACAAAAAATCACAAGTGCTCTTTTTCTCTACTGATTCACAGCTGAATCATCTATTGGGTTTCTATTATTAAAGCTTATTGGTGTACATCCAAACCAAATGTTTTACAACATGTATTGATAAATAACATTTATAATTTTTATTTTGCTTCTACTAGGTATTCCTACCCTATTACATACTCTCTACCTTCGCTTCCTAGACAATTTTGCAATCATTTTTATACTTATTCCAATGTGTGTGTGTGTATATATATATATATATATATATATATATATATATATATATATATATATATATATAATACACGCACACCGCACACACACACACACACACACACACACACACACACAGGCAGTCCCTGGATTACGACGGTCTCGGCTTACAAAGTTCCGAGGTTTCAACGCTTTTCAATTATATTAATCAGAAATTATTTCCAGGGTTACGTTGCATGTTCCAGGGTTACGACGCATGCTCCAGAGTTACGACGCCTACAAACGTTGATCTGGCAGATGTTATATGACACCAAAAATGCAAAGTAATCAATATTTCAAGGTTTTTTTTGATGAAAAAATGCAATAGGAATGCAGTTTACATAGATTAGAATGCACACAAAGCATTAAAAGTAAGGTTTTCTTATTATTTTTTATGATGTTCCGGCTTACGACGATTTTCGGCTTACGACGCGTCTCAAGAATGGAACCCCTTTTGTAACCCAGGGACTGCTGTATATATATATAATATATATATAATTTTCATGTATAGCTTTTTTTCCATTTTTATGCACAATTTCCATTATGTCACTTCAAGGTGTTCTTTACCTTTTGACATCCAACATCTCATCAGAATTTCAAGGTGAATCATTTTGCTATAAAGTACTGGGATATGGGGTGGGTTGCTACCCCATACCCCAGTACATTCTCACTTTTTCCCTATACCCTTAATGCTTCTTTACAAGCAAATATACTTTCCATAACTGGAACTGTATTGGAAAACTCACTAAAAAAAATGCTATGTTCATCTTAATCAAACTTCATTGTATTAAAACTGCTTAATCAGCCATCTTTTTTCTGGCCACTTAGAATTTCACCTTTACTGTGGCAATATCAAGTTTGTGATCACTATCAAGATCTGCGCTTCTTTAGCTACAGAAAATTATAAGTGCTCTTTTTCTTCGCTGATTCACAGCGGAATCATCTATTGGGTTTCTATTACTACAGCCTACTGATGTACTTCTAAGCGAAAATGTTTCACAACACATTATTAAATAACATTTATTTTTATTTTGCTTCTACTAGGCATCCCTACCCAATTACATACATACTCTACCTTCACTTTCTAGGCACTTTTGCAACCATTACTACAACAACTATCCCCATACATATACACATATAGTTTTATCATAAAATATACCTTTCTGCAGTTCTACACAAAATTTACACTATGATTCTTCAGGTCATTCATTACTTTACAGTATTCCTTCTTGTATTCCAAATTCTCATCTGATCTTCAAGGTGAACCATTCTGCTACCAAAGGGCTGGAATATGAGGTAGCAAGTTTACAACTTGCTACCTCATACCCCAATATGTACAGTATAAATTTAGTGTATATACAGTAGCATTCCGGACATCAATGCTAATTCGTTCCAGGAGAAGCAACAAGATGCTATTTTGTAGAGATCTGAATGAATTTTTCCCATAAGAAATTACTGGAAACACATTAATCTGTTCTTTACCACCAGTTATTACCCTAATCTCGCCTTTTTACTCAAATCATTACATATATATTACAAATTAGATAAGTTCAATACTAAAAAACATACTGTATTCGATGAATTTCTTCAATTTTTATATATATATATGCTGTAGTGAAATAACTGATCTACGTATGCCCTATGTGGCCACATTACTGATGGTTGATTGAGCGCCATAGGCTAGGCTAGGCTAGGCATGTAGTATATACTGTAAGGGGTAGGCATTGTTGCTAATAATAAAACATTGAAAATCAAACCTAATTATTACAGCAAATTAATAAAATATCAAACATTGAAAAACAAGCCTCATTATTACAGCAAATTAATAAAATATTAAAAATAAGCCAAATTATGTCTGTTGTTATCATAAACATCACCAACTAGTGGCGTGCACAGATATAAACAAACTATCATACAGTCTATTGGAATACTGTTTACAATATCACCTAAAAATATCTTTCAATATGTATATTAAACTTTTTTAAATTAAATATCCTTTAAAATAAGGGAACTTTTCATAGCCTCTCTGTGCGTTATAATGTGACATCATTATTGGCAGAGTAATAACCATTGGAAGTAGATCCTCATATTTACATACTTGTATTCCCATAAAATTGGAAAGAATCCAGATGTTAAGTATCACTGGGGAACTACTGATATCGCAAAACCCTTCAAGTTTATCATAAAATACTATCAAGCAAATATGCCAGTTAGTAAAACAACAAGGCTTGAAGTCAAGCACGACAGGGAACTACGAATTATGAGCATCGTAAATCAAGAGTGACTGGGAATGACGAATAATGAGCAGTCTGCAAAATGTATTGGCAGGCAAAAGCACTGTCTGAAACTGACAAAAACCCACATGTAGCACTTCGTTTAATATATACCGGCAGTCCCCAGTTATCGGCGATCTGGTTTTGTGGCGTAGGCCCTATGGCGCCATAACATACCTAACACACCATAAAGATGCTTATGGCGCCAATAACTGGTTATCGGCACAGTAAGTGCCATAAATCACAGAGTTTTGGTTAACGTCAGTTTCCCCCCCCCCCCACACCCCATTAACCGGTGACTGCCTTTATTACCTTCACAAATAAAGTAGCTGCAATTGAGAAATGACAGAAATAGTAGTAAAGTAGTAGAAAAAAATTAGCAGAAAAAATAATAAAGTATTAGTAAAATAGTAGTAGTAGTAAGTAGCAGTACTAGTTTCTTACTGAAAAAGTTAGTCCTAGGTTTCGTACAGAAACAGGGTATACATCAATAGAATGAATGATGATGATGATGATGTGAATGATGAATAATAATTATATTATTAATAAAAGCAATAATATGTAATAATAATGATAATAAAAGCAACAGCATCTCATGACCAATACATATACATACGGGGCAGTTTATTCACCCCCATTATCATCATCAAGCTATAAAAAACATACATCTCATCACGAGTAACAGGTCTCCATAGAAGTCCTTTAACCTTACACTTTCCTGTTGAATGAAAGGACGTACTCCTATGCCCAAGCATTCAATTTATCAATTACATCACCACAAAAAAGAAAAGAAAAATATGCATCATGTAAGCAGGTGAATCTGGTGTGTAAGCAGGAATCCCATTGTCACCCTCCGTGAATCGGGGGGGCTGGGTCTGGGCCCACGTCACAAGATGGATCACTTATGAACCGCTAACCTTCATCGACAATAGGTTCAATGTATTCCAAACACTCGTTGTCACTGTCATCCTCTAAAAAATTGTCACTATAATCACCATCTGATAGGTTTGGCAGGTACTCAGACCCTTACTCTGCAACACTATCATCTGACATGATAGTGGGAAAAAAAACATAAAATAACTGCAATCAAAAGGGAAAAAGGTTTAGAATTCAAATCTACATGGTTTACGGACAAAATCGTGATCATCCTTCTCAGATAATAGCCTGAGGCGAACTGACATGTGTTGGCCAGTACCCCTCCTAATATCCCATAGGAAATGACGTCATGATGTCCATCGGACGCTTATTGGCTAGAATGATTGTGGGTGGAGCTTCAGCACCTCTCTCGTACACAATACTGTGTCTGGAAACCATCCAAGCTGAAGAAAACAGCTATGCTTTTCGGAAGGGATGAAAGACGTATAAGCGTACGTCATGGTCCTTTATTACTGGACCGTAAAAGACGTACATGTGTACGTCCCAGTGCTGAAGGGGTTAAGGATAAGGATGGAAATGTACTGAGAAATGAGAGACATAATAAGGAGATGGGAAGAATATTTTGAGGCCTTATTGAATGAGAAAATGAAAGATTTAGATTCTAAGAGGAGATGGACACAAATTGTGGACCAGTAACAGAAATAACAAAAGATGAGGTTAGAGTGGCACTGTGGAAGATGAAAAAAAAGTAAGCGGTGGGACCAACCGGGTGGACATACCTGCAGAAGCCTGGAAGGTTCTTGATGAGGAAGGAATGGACACATTTGTGGCAGTTAACCCTTAAACGCCGAAGCGGTAAAAAAAAAAAATTGTCTCCCGTGTGCCGGAGGTGTTTCGGAGTGAGCGCGGAAGCGGAAAAAATATTTTTTTCAAAAAATCACAGCCCGCTTAGTTTTCAAGATTAAGAGTTCATTTTTGGCTCCTTTTTTGTCATTGGCTGAAGTTTAGTATGCAACCATCAGAAATGAAAAAAATTATCATTATCATATATAAATAATGCGATATATGATAGCGCAAAAACGAAATTTCATATATAATTGTATTCAAATCGCGCTGTGCGCAAAACGGTTTAAGGTAACAAGTTACTTTTTTTTTTTGTAATGTACACTAAATTGTGATCCTTTAGGTATATAACACATTGTAAAACAATAAAAGCAACACAAAAAAAATATTATCACAAAATAATGCATGAATTCATAACGCGCAGAAGTAAACAAATATTTTTTCAAAAATTCACCATAAATCTAAATATTGTCCTAGCCAATTTCTTTCAAAAAGTAGACAAATGATTGAATATTACTACACTGTAAGAGTATTAGCTTACAATTGCAGTTTTCGACCATATCTGATGAGTTAAAGTTGACCGAATGAAGAATTTTTTTATATATATACGTATATTTTTTATATGCAATTATTTCGGAAATAAGAAAAGCTACAACCTTCAAATATTTTTCGTTTTATTCTACATGAAATTGCGCACATTTTCTATATAAAACTCTATGAAATGCCTAATATGAAACGGAGCAAATATTACCTTGAGAAGTGGGACGTACGCATTTCGGAGATATGTGGCGGAGAATCCGCGCACGGAGGGAAGGAAAGTTTTTTTTTAAATTCACCATAAATCTAAATATTGTGCTAGAGACTTCCCATTTGTTTCAAGATGAAGATAAATGACCGAATATTACTAGACTGTAAGAGTTTTAGCTTACAATGCGTTTTTCGACCATTTCGGTAGAGGTCAAAGTTGACTGAACGTGGTTTTTTTTTCTATTTATCGTGATTTATATGCAAATATTCCAAAAATGAGGAAAAGCATACAAACCTTCAATTCATGCTTTGTTTGCTTTATTCTACAAATGAAATTGGCGCACATTTTGCATATATAAAACTTTATGGTAACGTGGCTAATTTTAAAATGGTGCAAACATTACCACAATCGCACGTATGATTTTTTCGGAAGAGTTACGCCGCTGGAGTTAAAGAAAATGTAATTTTTTCATAAATTCACCATAAATCGGAAAATATTGTGCTAGAGACTTCGAATTGTTGAAAAATGAAGGTAAATGGATGAATCATTACTGGAATTATAAGCGTTTTAGATTACAATTGCGTTTTTCGACCATTTCTTTCGGTTAGAGTCAAAGTTGACCGAAATGGTCCGACCATTTCGGTAGAGTCAAAGTTGAACCGAAGGGTCGAAAATTTGGTCACCTTATCATTTTTTATATTGAAAAATATCTTTCAAACAAACTGATTAAAACGCTAAACCAAGGGTTCCAGGGGTTTTTGTTTTTAGTGTATTGTTGGCCATGGAAAAGTGCGCACATGTTTCCATAATATAAAACTTTATGTAACGGCCTAATTTTAAAATGTTGCAAAACATTACCACAAATCGCATGTCATGACAATTTTTCGGAAGGAAGGTTACCGTCCCCCGCGGACGTAAGGAAAAAGTTTTTTCATAAATTCACCATAAATCGAAATATTGTGCTAGAGACTTCCAATTAGTTGCAAAATTAAGGTAAATGATTGAATATTACAAAATATAAGAGTTTTAGCTTACAATTGCGTTTTTCGACCATTTCGGTAGAGTCAAAGTTGACCGAAGGTTGAAATTTTGGCACTTATCGTTATTTATATGAAAATATCTCAAAACTGATAAAAGTTACAATCATGAGTATTTTTTTTTTTTTGTCATTTTAAATGAAATTGCGCACATTTTTATATATAATACTTCATGTAACGGATAATTTAAAACAGTGCAAAAATTATGTCAAAGTGACGAAATAATTTTTGAGATGTGTCACTGATACTTTTTAGTGCGATAAGAAAGAAATTCGCGATTGCGCGCCTGCGTAACGATTGTAAACAAAACAACACCTTGATCCGTGAACTCCCAGCATCCCCCAAGGTGCGTGATTCAAGTGTTTTCGGCTGTTAGGCCTAAAAGTATTTTTCCGCAAATTTTTAAAAAAACTTTTGTATGTCGACGTAAAATACGTCCAGTCGGCACACGAGAGACAAAAATGTAGACGTAAAATACGTCCTGTCGGCAGTAAAGGTTTAATGAAAAAGATCATGGAAAGTGAGATGATACCAAAAATTGGACAAAGAAAATATATTAATGCCAATATTCAAATGAGGAAAGGGGACATTTTCAGTCATTAGTGAAAATTAACCAAGGAAATAAAGCTCATGTCACATACACTGAAGGTATTTGAAAGAATTATGGATGAAAGATTACGGCAACAAGTTTCCATCGTTAGACAACACAGGATTCATGAAGGGGCTCAGCACTGGATGGTATTTTCGCTCAGAGACAAATTATGGAAAAGTACAGAGAAGCAAAAGGTCCTGCACATGGCCTTTATAGACCTTGAGAAGGCATATGACAGAGTACCACGTCAGGAAATGTGGAGATGTCTTAGGGAGGGAGGAGTGATGGAGAAATATGTCAGAATGATCAGGAAGATGTATAGAAATGTAAAGACCAGCGACAGATCTACAGTTGGAAGAACAGAAAATTTCCAAGTTGGAGTCGGGCTACATCAGGGATCTGCTCTAAGCCCAATTCTGTTTAACGTTGTCTTGGATGTGTTAACAGAGGATGTCAGGGAGGAGCCACCATGGTGTCTGCTTTGCAGATGACAGTCTTGGTAGCCGGGAACAGGGAAGAACTGGAGGGGAAGCTTGAAAGATGGAGATATGCCTTGGAGAGTAGAGGTATAAGAATAAGCAGGAAAATGACACAATATATGACAACCGAATTGGATAGCGACCAGCAAATAACAATCAAATTAGGCAGAGGAAACATTAAAGGGTCCATAAATTCAAGTACCTTGGCTCAGTGATTGCCAGTGATGGGAAAACATGGTAAGAGGAAATTAACAACGGACCAGGATTCAGTGTGCTTGGAACAACGGAGGAAGGTGTGGATTGGAAGCAGCACCTCTAAAGAAAGCAAAAGAGCAGAAGTTGAACGTAACCAAGATGAGGATGCTTAGGTGGATGAGTGGAGTAACCAAAAAGGACACGGTTAGAAATGAACATATTAGGGGTACAGTAAAGGTCACTGAAGCAACAAAGAAAGTGCAAGAGACAAGGTTATGATGGTATGGCCACCTGATGAGAAGAGAAGAGCAACACACTGGCAAGAGAAGTGATGGAAGTGAAAGTGGATGGAACATGAAGGAGAGGAAGACCTAAGACCAGGCAGAGAGATTGCATTAGAGATGATATGAGGCAGAAGGGAGTATGGACACAGGACAGAGGTAGATGCAAGAGACTCATTAAAAACGGTGACCCCGAATAGGGATAAAGCTGGGAAGAAGAAGTAAGAGACAGTGAAGATGAAGAGGACAATGATGATCCGACCCCTTCAACCCCCTCCATCCAAACGTCCAGCAAGGAAGTTAGCAAACACTCGGCCGACATCTGCCTTCATTCCATCCACATCTGCCACCTTCTATGCAACAGAGAATTCTAGTGAATCAACCCCTCTGATTAGTTCAGAAGACATAAACGTTGATGATATGTCGCCAGTGGCAGTGACAAACATCACCTTCAGTGCCATCTTATTGCCTTCAACAGACAGGGAGAAGGGGGCTTCAGTGAAGATGACTTTGGAGCCACCTGTGACTCCTGTCTCTTTGCCAGCAGTCAGTGCTAACCCAGTGCCAGCACTCACTCCCAATGAGCTGAAGAGTAGGAAGAGGTTAATAGGGCAGTCCCCGGGTTACGACGGGTTTGGCCTACGACATTCAGAGGTTAAAGTGCTTTTCAGCTATATTCATCATTAATTATTTCCAGGGTTACAACGCTTACAACGCTGATCTGGCAGAACAAATATGACACCAAAAATGCAAAATAATCAATATTTGAAAGTTTTTGATGAAAAAAAATGCAATAAGAATGCAGTTTACATAGTTTTTAATGCACCCAAACCATTAAAATATTTTCATAATAAAATAAATTTTTGAACATACTCACCTGGTAGTTATATATATATAGCTTACGTCAGGGACGTAAGCTATATATATAACTACCAGGTGAGTTAGATGTTTAAAAATTAAGGTTTTCTAAGGATTTTTTATGATGTTCCGGCTTACGACGATTTTCGGGTTACAACATGTCTCAAGAACGGAACCCATGTTGTAACCCAGGGACTGCCTATAAATATAAAATTGTTTATCTTCAACTTTTCCCCTCCTAATATGGGGTTGCTGTTTATTAGTCCTCTCTATCTTCTGCGATCATGCACCATTACCTCACTCACCTTCCTCTCCTGCATGTCCTTGTTAAAGTAATTTTCTATTTTATATTTAATTCACTCATTTTTTTCCACTAAATATATTGCATGACCAGGTATTTCAATAAACAACATTTTAACTAGACTAAAAAAATACATGATTCTTTGTGAATTGTAGATGAAGAGCAATCAGCTGACGAAGTACAACTGGCGGCTAATTCTTTGTTTACATTTTGGAAATGTACGTTGCGCTTATTATATAGCCTAAAACCAAAAAGCCATAAATTGTAGAAACAAAAAACATAACAGTTTGTAAAATATTCTCAGACAAGTAAAACAACAATTATATTTTCTGTGGAAAGACATGTACTTTTGTGTGACTGTGTCAGGAAATCCAAGAATATGGTAGGCTTAGCCTAGTCCTTTAAGTTATCACTTTTCCAATATAAAAACCTAACAATAATAAAAGATTCTCAAATAAGTAAAACAACATTTGTATTTATTCTCTGTTTTTGGGAAATCCAAAGCCTTGACTTAACCTAGTGAAAAAATATGGTCAGGTCAGAAAAAATGAATTCATTATTTTTTTTTTTTTAGTGGGATTCAACAGGAAATTAGGTCTACTATTCAGGATAGAAAATTTACCTCATCTGCTCACTGCCAATGCCCCAAAATTGCCCTAATTCAAGATGGCCGACACTACGGCTACCGTAGCCCAAAATTACACTTCGTCCACACTATTAGAGTTGCCAACTGTAGATTTTCATGTCACTAGAGTCAATCCCAAAATATGCTAAAGCGCTAGATTCACAAGAAAAAGAGCTAATAAAAAGTCATTCAGTCATAACCGAGGCCTTATATATCCTTATTTCAACAAATCTTGATAACTCGAGACCAAATTTCTTTAAGGATTTCTGCAAAGCATTACAAATACCAGTGGCATCTCAGTCATCGAATTCTACTAATAAGTTAAGAATGTGACTATTATTTTTTCTACTCTGCACAGCATACTGCTATGAAAAGTGCCATATTTCCCTCTCTTTTACATCATTTATTTTTCCAAAGTGAAGAGTTTGTCACCGAGGGGAAAATGATTCTTCAGATTTCTTGTATTGATGTATTTCTGTCTCTCAGTGTCACTTAATTTGGCAGACAATACACAATGGCAGTAGGTACTTGAATGAGCTTTTCCTATCATCTCCATCTATCTTCCTTAACCAGCTTTGATATTTAGGGTCTTTTAGCCACTCAGACCTAAAATGATGTAAGTTTTTCTTGCCCATTGTCAATATCTAACAAAAGAAAAATGATTTAACTCCGGTAAAGTGGTAATTCACAAATTATCAACCGCTTCTCACAGTGTATTAATTGGGCTGATGAAAACTGACTGATTGAACGATTCAGAAATCTTGAAGAGAAGTGTGATACAAATCATAGAATGCCACAGTGGACCATTACATATCTGGTTTAAACATGAGCGAAAGCAATAGCAAACATGTTCAAAGTAACTTGATGGACTCTCCTACACCACCTAAAATCCTAGTATCTTGAAGAGAAGAGTAGTACCTAACAGTACAGTTCTGCATCAGTGGGTTACTACATACTTTTTTTTTTAACACCTTTCCATAATTCTCTTTATAATAAAATTGTTCTAAAGCGCTAAAACAGCTCTAAATCTAGGGCAAAATGCACCAAATAGGCAATCCTGCTTTTAGAGCTATAAAAGCAAACAAAGTGACTAATCCTTTGTTTTTCAGGTCAAGGAATTCATTTAGTATGGTAATTTAGCATTTGTGCAGGTTGCTTGTGCGTGGAATAATTTCATGATTGTAGTGTTGGACAATAAACTAGACTGAACAGACATGGCATGTGTCATCTGTAGAAAATTATTAATCTAGATAAGTCCAAAGAATATGTCAAACCTCTCGCCAGAATCTTGGAAGATATCAGAGAAAGTTTCTGGTCTAAAGGCTGGCAAGGACCCAGAACTGACCCAAAAGTTACAGGAAAATAGCTCTGAGCAGCTGTGTATGCAAGATTTTTAAAAAGAATGATAAATAACTGTTTGGTCTGGTATCTAGAATCAAAGAATCTCCTATCCAAAAGGCAGTTTGGCTTTAGGAAAATCTTAGTACTTTAGATCCATTGCTAAAGCTATCTCGGGAAATCCAGAACGTTTTTGCTATCCAAAGCCAAGTGGTTGGCGTTTTCTTTGATTTGGAAAAGCTTGGAAGGCTGGTATCCTAAAGAAGTTAGCTGCCTGGGATATAGGAGGTAACATGTTTTTATTCATACAGAACTGTGTGACAAACCGTTACCGGAAAGAAATTTGGGTAGGATTAGCTATATCATCTCCCTATCTGCAGGAAGGTGGTGGTGTTATGCAATGTAACGTGTTGAGTGTCGCCCTATTTGCAATAGCCATTAATAGTTTAATGGCCCACATTCCAACAGGAGTACAAACAAGGGTCATTATTTGTGGATGATTTTGTTCTTTACTGTAGTGGGTCTACTGTGATAGAAGTTACAGAAAGATCCAATTTGCAATAAATGCAACAAAATGGGCGGGGAGAGCACGAAGTTTTAAATTTTCATCCATAAAACCAAAGCTATTAGGTTCACACAAAACACAGAAAATAGAGGAGATCCCTACACTATTTCTAATGAGAATATTCTACCATACGAGAAGGAAGTAAAGTTTCTTGGGGGTCATCTTCGATAAGAAACTTACTTCGGCCTCATATAAATGAACCTATGCATAGGGTCAGGTATCATTAAACATCTTGAAAGTGGTGTCACACCTAGATTGGGGTGAGACAGGAAAACTGTGCTGAGATCATATACCATGCTGTGTCTTAGAATAGGTAGATTATACCTGTCAGATTTAGAGATATTAAACATTGTTCATACCTGGGACTCAACATAAATATACTGATGCCTATAGAACTTTTCCTGTAGATTGTGAGGCATATAGACCCCACCTGCTTAAGCCACTGAAGGTATGGTGCAAAAATGAAAGTAGGGAAATTGGATATTTCAGAACCTATAAACACAGGTAACTTACCACAGGACACCGCCTTTGTGCAAGCCCTCCATTAAAGTATGTGCTATAAGTGGAGGAAAGAAAGAAAAATCCAATGAAATACTAAAAGAATTTTTAGACCATGCTAGAAAGCACAGAGGCCATAATATATTTATAGATGGTGCAAAATCAAATTATGGAGTTGGATGTGCCGTCATATCTGATGAAACAGTAATTAAGAAGAAATTAAAAAGAGCAGGAAGGGGGCTTCCTGCTCCGTTTTTACCTCCGAGACCTATGCTATACTTCAAGCAGTGAAACCATGTTTTTTATTTAACATGGGGTCATATAATGAAACTTTCGTAATATACAAGGGTCAGTAATTGTGTTGAAGCAGCACATGTCCTCTCACCATTTAGTACAAGAAGTGCAAGACTGGCTGGTCATCTTGTACTTGCGGAAACATATCAAAGTGAGATTCTGTTGGATACCATCCCACGTTGGGATTTAGGTAATAAGAAGGCAGACACAGCAGCTAAAGAAGCCATTGGATTGCAAAATACCACCAAAATTAGCATTTCACTTGGTGATCTTAAAAGAAATTATTCACTCCCTCATGTTAGATAAATGGCAAAATTGGTTGGACAGATTAGAAGGCAATGTTAAACCAAAGGCTATTAGACCTTATATTAAAAAATGGGAATCGTCAAACCAACCTGATCGGAGGGCAAGTGTAGTTCTGACCAGATTGCGTATTGGCCATACGTACATCACACACAGGTATTTGTTGCAAAGTGGAGAGGAAAGACAAATCCCACAATGGAACACTTGCAATATTAGGTTAACTGTGGAACATATCCTTGTTGTATGTCTTCTATATATATATATATATATATATATATATATATATATATATATATATATATAGATATATATATTATATATATATATATATATTCTATATAGATATACTATATATTACATATATATATATATATATATTATATATATATTATAGGTATAGTCAGATGATCAACCTGTGATACATGGTAGGTCCATTAGAGGTATTGGGGGGGGGGGGGGGATGTACTTAGATACTTTAATTCACATTTTTAAAGGGGGAAAAACTATTATTTTATAAGGGGGGGGGCTTTAAATTATCGTTTTAAGTTTATTTTAAAAGGAGATTAGTAGTATTGAAATTTTTTTTTTTTACATATATTTTTTATATATACAACACAGTAACCATTATAGTAATTTTTTGAGACATAATTTATACAAACCTTTATGAAGATAGTTTGGCCCACTTGACTGTAAGATACTTGCTGGTTGAGCATCCCAGTACTGGGGCATGGAAGTGGCATGTTCAACTTTCCCGAGGTCCTTGGAGAAGGGTAGATGTATGATGCCCAGAACATTTTTTGGATTTATTATTGACGCTGGTCTTCTTTTAAAGCTACAGTATATGTTTGTTATTTATTTATTTGTTTTTTTAGTCTATACATTATTGATATTGGCATTAATGAACTTTTAGTATACAGTAGGGCATCGCTTAATCATGGATCAGTAATCACAGAATTGGTCATTCAAGGGTTTTTTCTTGGACTGATTCTCATGCTATATCGTTGGTATGAATAGCAGCATTGCCGGACAAACGTGTTGCGTATGCGATGTTTATCGGTAGGGTACGCCTCGGCCGCGGTCCGATAATCACCAACATACATGAAACAACTCACATCATGATATTAAATGACAATAAAGGTAATAGAACTATTCTTACCTTAAATATTATTGGCATATCTTCATAATAAATAGCCTATTCAAGGTATATTTGTGACGTTCATTGGTAGGCTAATCCTAGTTGCAGTGAATAACCACCAACATACATGAACAAATTCACATTATGATATTAACTGACAATAAAGGTTATAAAACCATTCTCAACCTTATATATTTAAGGCATATCTCTAAATTAAGTTCCATTCAGCAACTAAAAAACAGTGATGGATATTTGGTAAAACTACATCAGTTGATTATATCTAAGAATGTAAACAAAACCAGAATGCAAATGGTAGATAGCTATGTTCATATCAAAATTCTATAATATGGTAATAAATAATACATGCAATATGATTAGACACAATAAAACAACAGTTTTATTAAAATGATAATTATTCTCAATAATGTTAAACACTGTTAATCATGCTCTCTCTCTCTCTCTCTCTCTCTCTCTCTCCTCTCTCTCTCTCTCTCTCTCTCTCTCTCTCTCTCTCTCTCTCTCTCTCTATCTCTTACCGTGATTCATATACATATATCGAGCTACAATGTCCTTTTTAATAATCTAATTCGTCTTACCTCCAGGAATTAATATTTTTTCACTATATGCTTAACCGAAGGGGAATTTTTTCTCGATAATAGATTTACCTGTACTTGGGCGCGAACGCAGGTACATTAAAATGCAGGAACGTCAGGGAAGCTATACCACCCCACCACCGCGAGAGGCTTAAAGGTTTATGCCATCTCTCACCTCAAATACTTTCTCGCGCTGAAGTATTCGTTGGTTTGGAGACAACATCAACCCGCCTCTACTCCGGTAGTGTAAGTAGAGCCTTTTGACAACCACGTAGCATGTTTACATAAGTCATATCACATTACCGTGATTCATATACATATATCGAGCTACAATGTCCTTTAATATCTAATTCGCTCTACTCAGAATTAATATATTTTCATATATACTTAACCGAAGGGGAATTTTTCTCGATAATAGATTTACCTGTACTTGGGCGCGAACACAGGTACATTAAAATCCAGGAACGTCAGGGAAGTTATACCACCCCACCACCGCGAGAGGCTTAAAGGTTTATGCTGTCTCTCACCTCAAATACTTTCTCGTGCTGAATTATTCGTTGGTTTGGAGACAACATCAACCCGCTGTTAATCAGCTCAGTGGTCTGGTTAAACTAAGATATACTTACCTTAGTGCAGCTGCGAGGCTTTCCTCCTATTACACCTATCAACCCCTTCACTGTTAGTCACTATTAAGAAAAAAACTTTACCTTTTTTATTTACTCTGTTCTTATTTGCCCGAAAGGAATAAGGATAACAGGGGTATTTACTTATACGGGGGGGTTTCTCGGGCCTATTCCCACAATTATCGAGGCCCTACTGTAACCGCTGAAGGGCCTGAGCTGCCCCAGTGCTTGGCTTGTGAGGCAAAAAAATGATATTGTTACGATACCATAAAGTTTTATACATACTTACCTGGCAGATATATACTTAGCTATTAGACTCCGTCGCCCGACAGAATTTCGAATTTCGCTACAGGTAGGTCAAGTGATCTACCGTCCTGCCCTGGGTGGCAGGAATAGGAACCATTCCCATTTTCTATCAGATTTTCTCTATACCATCTGTCTCCTGAGGGGAGGATGGGTGGGCAATTAATTGTATATATCTGGCAGGTAAGTATGTATAAAACTTTATTGTATCATAACAATATCATTTTTATACATTCAACTTACCTGTCAGATATATACTTAGCTGATTCACACCATTGGAGGAGGGTAAAAGACAGCTAATAACTGATTTAATCAGAAATCACAACATACGTTGTAGGTAATAAATAATTAAAACCTTGGTTCCTACCTGATTAGACTGAAGACTTCATGGTTAGTGCCCAGGAGTCTGCTTAGTCTCAAGAGCCTCAGCAAGATAATGATCTATTGCTAAAAGTTCTTATAGGTCTGCCAAAGGGGTCTTATCCGCTTACTTGGCCGATCCTGGAAGGGCTGTGTCAAAGGGTTTCGCTCCCCTTATATGACAAGAACCTTCTTCAAGGAGCACAATACCGATCCCGATCACCTTCACCTAACACCATGTTAGCTCTAAGATTGCAAGGAGTTATCCCCGAACCCCTTGCAAACAACCAATAACTCGATCACAAACACATTACACTTAACTTTACGAAAGAAAAAAAAAAAAAAAAAATTTGTACAACCCAGCTTATAAGACCTATTCGCAGTCTCTTACTGGCGAAAGCAACGGCCGCCTGTGCGACATCAAGCACTCTTGCCAGTAGAAAACCTTAAAACTGTCTCAATAGGGAGGTTTAAGTACACATACCAGACAAAGTCTTTTGTACAACGCATATTGTAAGGCACATTTCCAGTTCCTTACTGACAAAGGCAACGGCCGCCTGTGCGACATTAAGCACCCTTGCCTGTAGAAAACCAGGAACCTGTCTCAACAAGGAGGTTTACATACACATCAAAGACACAGTCTTTTGTACTGCCCAGCCTGTAAGATATACCCACAGCTCCTTACTTAACAAAGGCAACGGGCGCCTGTGCGACATCTAGCACCTATGTAAGTAGAAAACCGAGAACCCATCTCAAAGGGAAGGTTTACGTACAACTATATAATCATAATATTTAAACTTTTAAGGATCGGTATGCGTTCCAAGTCCCAGCACTGTATCCGTTGATACGAAAGGACCTAGAGAGAAGCATTTCTCATAGGTAATTCTAACATCTTTAAGGTAGTGCGATGCGAACACCGAGTTGCATCTCCAGTAGGTCGCATTAATAATGTCTTTCATGGACATGTTCTTTTGGAAAGATAAAGATGTGGCCACAGCTCTTACCTCATGAGCCTTTACTCGAAGAGTCTTTAAGGAATCACCTGTGCATTTGCTGTGAGCTTCCGTAATTACACTTCTGACAAAATATGTTACGCATTTTTGGACATTGGTCTCTTCATATCACGAACTGCGCACCACAAACTTTGTTTACATCCCCCTAGCTCTTCTTTCTTTTTGAGATAGAACTTAAGAGCTCTAACAGGGCATAACATTCTTTCAATTTCCTCTCCCACCAAGGTTGAAAGACTTTTCACCTCAAAACTCCTAGGCCAGGGTTTTGAAGGGTTTTCGTTCTTGGCCAGAAAATAGAGTCTTGGAAAGAAACCAGATGGCTGTGTCTTTTCTTAAAACCCCACCCGAGAGTCGAGGGCGTGGATTTCACTTGTTCTTTTAGCCGTAGCTAAGGAAAGGAGGAAAATGCATTTTCTAGTCCAATCTCTGAACGATGCATGGTTGGGAGGTTCAAATTTCTCTGAAGAAAGGAATTTAAGCACTATATCTAGATTCCAGCTTGGAGGAACCGAGGATATAGATTTAGATGTTTCAAACGATCTTATTAGATCGTGTAGATCTTTGTCTTCCGCCAAATTTAAACCCCTGTTTCTAAAAACTGCCGAGAGCATGCTTCGGTATCCTTTTATAGTGGAAACCGATAGATGGGATTCCTCTCTAAGGAATAACAGAAAATCGGCTACATTGGTCACAGAGGTTAGCGGTAAGGCAGGACAGTTTATTCTTCCTACACCATCTTCTGAACACATCCCACTTCGATTGATAGACCCGAATAGTTGACGATCTTCGGGCTCTAGCAATTGCTTTCGAAGCTTTGCTTGAAAAGCCTCTCGCTCTGACCAATCTTTCGATAGTCGAAAGGCAGTCAGAGCGAGAGCGGGGAGGTTTTGATGGTACCTCTCGAAGTGGGGTTGTCGGAGAAGATCTATCCTGTTTGGAAGAGATCTTGGGTAGTCCACTGTCCATTCCTGTACCTCTGTGAACCAATCTTGAGAGGGCCAAAATGGGGCGATGAGAGTTAAGTCTCGTCCCTGTTTATGCTACACATTTCTTCATTACTACTCCTAGTAGCTTGAATGGCGGGAAGGCGTAAGCATCGAGGCCTGACCACTCCAGTAGCATGGCATCCACCGCTATCGCTCTCGGGTCTTCCACTGAAGAGCAGAAGTTCTCTATTCTCTTTGATAGGAATGTCGCAAATAAATCTATTTGTGGCCTGCCCCACAGGGTCCTCAGGCTTTGACACACTTGCTCGTGGAGAGTTCACTCTGTAGGGAGAACTTGATTTGTCCTGCTGAGTCTGTCTGCCCTGACATTCTTTTCCCCCTTCACAAATCTGGTTAGGAGGGTAATGTTCTTCTCCTTCGCCCTTGACAACAGATCTCTCGTTATTTCGTAAAGGGAAAACGAGTGCGTCCCCCCCGTTTTCTGATATAAGCCAACGCCTGGGGTATTGTCTGCGTTGACTTGTATCACCTGATTTCTTACTTCTGTTTC
>NC_061096.1:1627069-1647069 GCF_015104395.2 Macrobrachium nipponense
GAAACAGAAGTAAGAAAGCAGGTGATAACAAGTCAACGGCAGGACAATTACCCGGCGTTAGGCTTATAATTCAGAAAACGGGGGGGACGCACTCGTTTTCCCTTTAGCTTTAGAAAATAACGAGAGATCTGTTTGTCTAAGGGCGAAGGAGGAAGAAACAACATTACCCTCCTAACCAAGATTTGTTTGGAATGGGGGAAAAGGAAAGGTTCAGGGCAGACAGACCTCAGGCAGGGACAAATCAAGTTATACCCTACAGAGTGAACTCTACCACGAGCAAGGTATGTCAAAGCCTGAGGACCCTGTGGGGCAGGGCCACAAAGAGATTGTTATTTGCGACAAGCCTATCAAAGACGAATAGAGAACTTCTGCTTCAGTTCAAGGGACACCGAGAGCGAGAGCGGTGGATGGCCATGCGACTGGAGGTGGGGTTCAGGCCCTCGATGCTTACCGATTGCCCCCAGCCCATTCAAGCCACTAGGAGTAGTAACTGAAGAAATGTGTAGCATAACAAACATGGGGGACGAGACTTAAACTCTCATCGCCCAATTTTGGCCCTCTCAAGATTGGTTCACAGAGGTACAGGAATGGACAGTGGACTAATCCAAGATCTTCTTCCAAACCAAAAGGATAGATATTCTCCGACAACCCCCACTTCGAGAGGTACCCATCCCAAAACCTCCGCCCCGCTCTCGGAGAGACTCTGACTGCCTTTCGACTATTCGAAAGATTGTTGGTTCAGAGCGAGAGGCTTTTCAAGCAAAGCTTCGAAAGCAATTGCTAAGAGCACCCGAAGAGCGTTCAAACTATTCGGGTCTATCAATCGAAGTCGGGATGTGTTCAGAAGATGGTGTAGGAAGGAAAATAAAACTGTCCTCCTACCTGATACCTATCTTGACCCAATGTAGCCGATTTGCTGTTATTCCTTAGAGGAGGAATCCCATCGTATCGGTTTCCAGCTCATAAGAAAAGGATACCGAAAGCATGCTCTCCCAGGCAGTTTTTAGAAAACAGGGGTTTAAATTTGGCCGGAAGACAAAGGATCTACACGATCTAACTAAGATCGTCTTTGAAAACAATATTAAATCTTATATCCAGCGGTTCCTCCAAGCTGGGAATCTAGATTATAGTGCTTAAATTATTTCTTCAGAGAAAGTTTTGAATCCTCCCAACCATGGCAGCGTTCCAGAGATTGGACTAGAAAATGCATTTTCCTCCTTTTCCTTAGCGAAGGATTAAAAAGAACAAGTGAAAATCCACGCCCTCGACTCTCGGGATGGGTTTTAGGAAAGACACAGCCATCTGTTCTTTCCAGACTCTAATTTCTGGCCAAGAACGAAAAACCCTTCAAAACCCATGGACTAGGAGTTTGTTTTGAGGTTGTAAAAAGTCTTTCAAAACCTTGGGGGAGGGAGGACAAATTGATAAAGAAATTGGTTATGCCCTCGTTAGAGCTCTTTAAGTTCTATCTCAAAAAACAAAGAAAAGCCTAAGGGGGATTGCGATGGGGGATGTAAAACAAAGTTTGTGGTTGCGCAGGTTCGTGGATATGAAAGGAGACCAATGGTCAAAAAATGAGTAACATCATTTTGTCAGGAAGTGTAATTACGGAAGCTCACAGCACAAATGCCACAGGTGATTCCTTAAAGGACTCTTCCGAGCTAAAGGCTCCATGGAGGGTAAGAGGCTGTCGGCACATCTTTATCTTTCCCAAAAAGAACCATGTCCATGAAAGGACAAATTATTAATGCGACCTACTGGAGATGCCAACTAGGTGGTTCGCATTCGCCACTACCTTAAAGATCGTTGAGAATTACCCATATGAGAAAATGATTCTCTCTAGGTCCAGCCTTTGTATCAACGGAAAGGAACAGTGCTGCGGACTTGGAACGCATACCGATCCTTAAAAGTTTAAATTTAAATTTATGGATTATATAGGTTGTACGTAAACCTTCCCTTTGAGATGGGGTTCTTCGGTTTTTCTACTTACATCAGGTTGCTAGATGGTCGCACAGGCGCCCGTTTGGCCTTTGTTAAGTAAGGAGTCTGTGGGTAGATCTTACAGGCTGGGCTTTAGCAGCAAAACAAAAAACTGTGTCTTTTGGATGTGTATGTAAACCTCCTTGTTGAGACAGGTTCCTGGTTTCTTACAGGCTAAGGGTGCTTAATGTCGCACTAGAGGAGGCCGTTTTGGACCTTGTCAGTAAGGAACTGGAAATGTGCCTTAAACAATAGCGTTCGTTTACAAAAGAACTTTGTCAGGGTATGTGTACTATTAAACCTCCCGCCTATTGAGACAAAGTTTTAAGGTATTTTCTAACTGGCAAGAGTGCTTCGAATGTTGACAGGCGGCCGTTTGCTTTCGCCAGTAAGAGGACTGCGGAATACGGTCTTATAAGCTGGGATTGTACAAAAATTTTTTTTTTTTTTTTTATCTTTCGTAAAGTTAAGTGTAATGTGTTTGTGATCGAGTTATTGGTTGTTTGCAAGGGGTTCGGGGATAACTCCTTGCAATCTTAGAGCTAACATGGTGTTAGGTGAAGGTGATCGGGATCGGTATTGTGCTCCTTGAAGAAGGTTCTTGTCATATAAGGGGAGCGAAACCCTTTGACACAGCCCTTCCAGGATCGGCCAAGTAAGCGGATAAGACCCCTTTGGCAGACCTATAAGAACTTTTAGCAATAGATCATTATCTTGCTGAGGCTCTTGAGACTAAAGCAGACTCCTGGGCACTAACCATGAAGTCTTCAGTCTAATCAGGTAAGAACCAAGGTTTAATTATTTATTACCTACAAACGTATGTTGTGATTTCTGATTAAATCAGTTATTAGCTGTCTTTTACCCTCCTCCAATGGTGTGAATCAGCTAAGTATATATCTGACAGGTAAGTTGAATGTATAAAAATGATATTGTTATGATACAATAAAGTTTTATACATACTTACCTGCCAGATATATACAATTAATTGCCCACCCATCCTCCCCTCAGGAGACAGATGGTATAGAGAAAATCTGATAGAAAATGGGAATGGTTCCTATTCCTGCCACCCAGGGCAGGACGGTAGATCACTTGACTACCTGTAGCGAAATTCGAAATTCTCGGGCGACGGAGTCTAATAGCTAAGTATATCTGCCAGGTAAGTATGTATAAAAAACTTTATGGTATCGTAACAATATCATTTTTTTGCCTCACAAGCCAAGCACTGGGGCAGCTCAGGCCCTTCAGCGGTTACAGTAGGGCCTCGATAATTGTGGGGAATAGGGCCCAGAACCCCCCGTGATAAGTAAATACCCCTGTTATCCTTATTCCTTTCTGCAAATAAGAACAGAGTAAATAAAAAGGTAAATGTTTTTTTCTTAATAGTGACTAACAGTGAAGGGGTTGATAGGTGTAATAGGAGGAAAGCCTCGCAGCTGCACTAAGGTAAGTATATCTTAGTTTAACCAGACCACTGAGCTGATTAACAGCGGGTTGATGTTGTCTCCAAACCAACGAATAATTCAGCACGAGAAAGTATTTGAGGTGAGAGACAGCATAAACCTTTAAGCCTCTCGCGGTGGTGGGGTGGTATAACTTCCCTGACGTTCCTGGATTTTAATGTACCTGTGTTCGCGCCCAAGTACAGGTAAATCTATTATCGAGAAAAAATTCCCCTTCGGTTAAGTATATATGAAAATATATTAATTCTGAGGTAGAGCGAATTAGATATTAAAGGACATTGTAGCTCGATATATGTATATGAATCACGGTAATGTGATATGACTTATGTAAAAATGCTAGCGGTTGTCAAAAGCGGCTACTTACACTACCGGAGTAGAGGCGGTTGATGTTGTCTCCAAACCAACGAATACTTCAGCGCAGAAAGTATTTGAGGTGAGAGATGGCATAAACCTTTAAGCCTCTCGCGGTGGTGGGTGGGGTTATAGCTTCCCTGACGTTCCTGCATTTTAATGTACCTGCGTTCGCGCCCAAGTACAGGTAAATCTATTATCGAGAAAAAATTCCCCTTCGGTTAAGCATATATGAAAAAATATTAATTCCGAGGTAGAGCGAATTAGATATTAAAGGACATTGTAGCTCGATATATGTATATGAATCACGGTAAGAGAGAGAGAGAGAGAGAGAGAGAGAGAGAGAGAGAGAGAGAGAGAGAGAGAGAGAGAGAGAGAGAGAGCATGATTAAGGTGTAACATTGACAGATGTTATTGAGAATAATTATCATTTTAATAAAACTGTTGTTTTATTGTGTCTAATCATATTGCATGTATTATTTATTACCATATTATAGAATTTTGATATGAACATAGCTATCTACCATTTGCATTCTGGTTTTGTTTACATTCTTAGATATAATCAACTGATGTAGTTTTACCAATATCATCACTGTTTTTAGTTGCTGAATGGAACTTAATTTAGAGATATGCCTATAATATATAAGGTGAGAATGGTTTTATAACCTTTATTGTCAGTTAATATCATAATGTGAATTTGTTCATGTATGTTGGTGGTTATTCACTGCAACTAGGATTAGCCTACCAATGAACGTCACAAATATACCTTGAATAGGCTATTTATTATGAAGATATGCCAATAATATTTAAGGTAAGAATAGTTTTATTACCTTTATTGTCAGTTAATATCATAATGTGAGTTGTTTCATGTATGTTGGTGATTATCGGACTGCGGCCGAGGCGTAGCCTACGGATAAACATCGCATAACGCAACACGTTTGTCCGGCAATGCTGCTATTCATACCAACGATATAGCATGAGAATCAGTCCAAGAAAAAACCCTTGAATGACCAATTCTGTGATTACTGATCCATGATTAAGCGATGCCCTACTGTATACTAAAAGTTCATTAATGCCAATATCAATAATGTATAGACTAAAAAAACAAATAAATAAATAACAAACATATACTGTAGCTTTAAAAGAAGACCAGCGTCAATAATAAATCCAAAAAATGTCCTGGGCATCATACATCTACCCTTCTCCAAGGACCTCGGGAAAGTTGAACATGCCACTTCCATGCCCCAGTACTGGGATGCTCAACCAGCAAGTATCTTACAGTCAAGTGGGCCAAACTATCTTCATAAAAAGGTTGAATAAATATAGTCTCAAAAATTACTATAATGGTTACTGTGTTGTATATATAAAAAATATATGTAAAAAAAAAAAAAATTATCAAATACTACTAATCTCCTTTTAAAATAAACTCCGAATAATTAAAGCTTATAAAAATAGTTTTTCTTTAAAAATTTGATTAAATTATCTATATTACATCCCCCCCCCCCCATACACCTCTAATGGACCTACTATGTATACAGGTTGATCATCTGACTATATATATATATATTATATATATATATATATATATATATATATACTATATATATATATATATATATAAAGACATACAACAAGATATGTTCCACAGTTAACCTATAAATTGCAAGTGTTCCATTGTGGGATTTGTCTTTCTCTCCACTTTGCAACAAATACCTGTGTGTGATGTACGTATGGCCAATACGCAATCTGGTCAGAACTACACTTGCCCTCCGATCAGGTTGGTTTGACGATTCCCATTTTTTAATATAAGGTCTAATAGCCTTTGGTTTAACATTGCCTTCTAATCTGTCCAACCAATTTTGCCATTTATCTAACATGAGGGAGTGAATAATTTCTTTTAAGATCACCAAGTGAAATGCTAATTTTGGTGGTATTTTGCAATCCAATGGCTTCTTTAGCTGCTGTGTCTGCCTTCTTATTACCTAAAATCCCAACGTGGGATGGTATCCAACAGAATCTCACTTTGATATGTTTCCGCAAGTACAAGATGACCAGCCAGTCTTGCACTTCTTGTACTAAATGGTGAGAGGACATGTGCTGCTTCAACACAATTAAATGACCCTTATATATTACGAAAGTTTCATTATATGACCCCATGTTAAATAAAAACATGTTTCACTGCTTGAAGTATAGCATAGGTCTCGGAGGTAAAAACGGAGCAGGAAGCCCCCTTCCTGCTCTTTTTAATTTCTTCTTAATTACTGTTTCATCAGATATGACGGCACATCCAACTCCATAATTTGATTTTGCACCATCTATAAATATATTATGGCCTCTGTGCTTTCTAGCATGGTCTAAAAATTCTTTTAGTATTTCATTGGATTTTTCTTTCTTTCCTCCACTTATAGCACATACTTTAATGGAGGGCTTGCACAAAGGCGGTGTCCTGTGGTAAGTTACCTGTGTTTATAGGTTCTGAAATATCCAATTTCCCTACTTTCATTTTTGCACCATACCTTCAGTGGCTTAAGCAGGTGGGGTCTATATGCCTCACAATCTACAGGAAAAGTTCTATAGGCATCAGTATATTTATGTTGAGTCCCAGGTTATGAACAATGTTTAATATCTCTAAATCTGACAGGTATAATCTACCTATCTAAGACACAGCATGGTATATGATCTCAGCACAGTTTTCCTGTCTGCACCCCAATCTAGGTGTGACACCACTTTCAAGATGTTTAATGATACCTGACCCTAATGCATAGGTCATTTATATGAGGGCCGAAGTAAGTTTCTTATCGAAGATGACCCCAAGAAACTTTACTTCCTTCTCGTATGGTAGAATATTCTCATTAGAAAATAGTGTAGGGATCTCCTCTATTTTCTGTGTTTGTGTGAACCTAATAGCTTTGGTTTTATGGGATGAAAATTTAAAACTTCGTGCTCCCGCCCATTTTGTTGCATTTATTGCAAATTGGATCTTTCTGTAACTTCTATCACAGTAGACCCACTACAGTAAAGAACAAAATCATCCACAAATAATGACCCTTGTTTGTACTCCTGTTGGAATGTGGGCCATTAAACTATTAATGGCTATTGCAAATAGGGCGACACTCAACACGTTACATTGCATAACAACACCACCTTCCTGCAGATATGGAGATGATATAGCTAATCCTACCCAAACTTTCCGGTAACGGTTTGTCACACAGTTCTGTATGAATAAAAACATGTTACCTCCTATATCCCAGGCAGCTAACTTCTTTAGGATACCAGCCTTCCAAGCTTTTCCAAATCAAAGAAAACGCCAACCACTTGGCTCTGGATAGCAAAAACGTTCTGGATTTCCCGAGATAGCTTTAGCAATGGATCTAAAGTACTAAGATTTTCCTAAAGCCAAACTGCCTTTTGGATAGGAGATTCTTTGATTCTAGATACCAGACCAAACAGTTATTTATCATTCTTTTTAAAAATCTTGCATACACAGCTGCTCAGAGCTATTTTCCTGTAACTTTTGGGTCAGTTCTGGGTCCTTGCCAGCCTTTAGACCAGAAACTTTCTCTGATATCTTCCAAGATTCTGGCGAGAGGTTTGACATATTCTTTGGACTTATCTAGATTAATAATTTTCTACAGAGACACATGCCATGTCATGTTCAGTCTACTATGCATTTCAGGGCCGTGTCCAATTGATTTTCGTTGATAAAATCCTACCAAAACGTCGGATATGGGTCACATTTTGGAAATAGGTATTTGAAGCCACGGCCTAATTGGCAAAAATATGCAATGATGTCTAATGTTGATAATTAAGGCACCTATCGGAGTAAATCACAGAAATTTCAAGGGAAACTTAGCTAAATTTAGTAAGCACCCAGAGGGAGGCTACTTGTGACGTAAAGTATTGACATCAGGCTTAATAGCAGTGTTCCCCCCCAGTAGTGTGACAATCGTGGAAACAAATATTTGACCCTCTTGTTGAGAATTGTTGAGAATGACGATAATATTACGGTTTTCATTAGTGATACCAAGGGTAAAGAATAAGAATTTGGTATATTGTATAAATATGACGACATTATAGCAAAGGAATTTGGTAAATATAGTACATATTGCAATATTACTTTTTGCATTGTACAATTTTATGTTGACTATAGGAATACATACCAATTATAAAAAAACCCCCCAATTCCATAAACCCAATTCTATATACATTTTCTTGATTAGTTATGCAAAACTTTTGGAACTGGTGATACACAATCATATTGAAATGAAAATACGATAGTTTAGGTGTTTGGTAAGATGTTTTGGCCCGATATACCTGGTAACCTTGCATAATAGTAAACATCGCCGAGTTGCCGACGTTAGGGTAAAGCCAGATTATACGTCACTGCTGTTTCATCTATGTCCTCGTGGCGGCTAGAGTGCTTTCGTTTTGCGTGATTTTGCAGTATATATCTTCAAATTCATAAAAAATAAACATAGATAAAACCTGGAATACATAGGCTCATGATAACCACTCAACAACCCTACAACAACATTAGTGTCAGTTTCAAGCACAGAATAATAAATGGAGAGTTGTGTGATATACTAAATACTTAGGATTTATTATGTGACTGATCATGCATCAGGAAGTTAAGGTTAGAACATTTGCGTTATGTTACATTAATTTAGGGAGGACTAAAACCGGCAGACGTAAACCGGAACTTTTGAGACAATATGAATCAACAGAAACTCCAGGGTAACAATGGTTTTCACAGAGTGTGTAAGACTTGGTGCATATTTCAAGTTAAAGGAAACGTGAATTGCGTCAAGGAACTGTATTACAGAATTAATATTCTCATTTTATGCCCACTCCTTTATTGTACTTTACATAAAACACATAATTCATCGGAAAGATGAGAGAGAGAGTTGTAGGTGTTTGTGTGTGTGAAACAAATCAAGAATCCCATATACTACTACTATTACTACTACTACCAACATCTGAGTCTTCATTCCTAAAGTATAAATGAGTGGGAGGGCCTTCAGTAATGACGTTTCACTAGCCTCCCTCTGGGTGCTTACTAAATTTAGCTAAGTGTCCCTTGAAATTTCTGTGATTTACTCCGATAAGTGCCTTAATTATCAAACATTAGGGGACATCAGTGCATATTTTTGTCAAATAGGCCGTGGCTCAAATAGTTTATTTCCAAAATATGATCCATATCCGATGCTTTGGAAAGATTTTTATCAACGAAAATCAATTGGGGACACGCCACGAAATGCATAGTAGTTTATTGTCCAACACTACAATCATGAAATTATTCCACGCACAAGCAACCTGCACAAATGCTAAATTACCATACTAAATGAATTCCTTGACCTGAAAAACAAAGGATAGTCACTTTGTTTGCTTTTATAGCTCTAAAAGCAGGATTGCCTATTTTGGTGCATTTTGCCCTAGATTTAGAGCTGTTTTAGCGCTTTAGAAAACAATTATTATAAAGAGAATTATGGAAAGGTGTTTAAAAAAAAAAAAAAAAGTATGTAGTAACCCACGTGCAGAAACTGTACTGTTAGGTACTATCTTCTCTTCAAGATACTAGGATTTTAGGTGGTGTAGGAGAGTCCATCAAGTTACTTGAACATGTTTGCTATTGCTTTCGCTCATGTTTAAACCAGATATGTAATGGTCCACTGTGGCATTCTATGATTTGTATCACACTTCTCTTCAAGATTTCTGAATCGTTCAATCAGTCAGTTTTCATCAGCCCAATTAATACACTGTGAGAAGCGGTTGATAATTTGTGAATTACCACTTTACCGGAGTTAAATCATTTTTCTTTTGTTAGATATTGACAATGGGCAAGAAAAACTTACATCATTTTAGGTCTGAGTGGCTAAAAGACCCTAAATATCAAAGCTGGTTAAGGAAGATAGATGGAGATGATAGGAAAAGCTCATTCAAGTACCTACTGCCATTGTGTATTGTCTGCCAAATTAAGTGACACTGAGAGACAGAAATACATCAATACAAGAAATCTGAAGAATCATTTTCCCCTCGGTGACAAAAACTCTTCACTTTGGAAAAATAAATGATGTAAAAGGAGAGGGAAATATGGCACTTTTCATAGCAGTATGCTGTGCCCGAGTAGAAAAATAATAGTCACATTCTTAACTTAGTAGAATTCGATGACTGAGATGCCACTGGTATTTGTAATGCTTTGCAGAAATCCTTAAAGAAATTTGGTCTCGAGTTATCAAGATTTGTTGAAATAAGGATATATAAGGCCTCGGTTATGACTGAATGACTTTTTATTAGCTCTTTTTCTTGTGAATCTAGCGCTTTAGCATATTTTGGGATTGACTCTAGTGACATGAAAATCTACAGTTGGAACTCTAATAGTGTGGACGAAAGTGTAATTTTGGCTACGGTAGCCTTAGTGTCGGCCATCTTGAATTAGGGCAATTTTGGGGCATTGGCAGTGAGCAGATGAGGTAAATTTTCTATCCTGAATAGTAGACCTAATTTCCTGTTGAATCCCACTAAAAAAAAAAAATAATGATTTCATTTTTCTGACCTGACCATATTTTTTCACTAGGTTAAGTCAAGGCTTTGGATTTCCCAAAAACAGAGAATAAATACAAATGTTGTTTTACTTATTTGAGAATCTTTTATTATTGTTAGGTTTTTATATTGGAAAAGTGATAACTTAAAGGACTAGGCTAAGCCTACCATATTCTTTGGATTTCCTGACAACAGTCACCAAAGTAGCATGTCTTTCCACAGAAAATATAATTGTTGTTTTACTTGTCTGAGAATATTTTACAACTGTTATGTTGTTTCTACATTTATGGCTGTTCTAGGCTATATAATAAGCGCAACGTACATTTCCAAAATGTAAACAAAGAATTAGCCGCCAGTTGTACTTCGTCAGCTGATTGCTCTTCATCTACAATTCACAAAGAATCATGTATTTTTTTAGTCTAGTTAAAATGTTGTTTATTGAAATACCTGGTCATGCAATATATTTAGTGGAAAAAAATGAGTGAATTAAATATAAAATAGAAAATTACTTTAACAAGGACATGCAGGAGAGGAAGGTGAGTGAGGTAATGGTGCATGATCGCAGAAGATAGAGAGGACTAATAAACAGCAACCCCATATTAGGAGGGGAAAAGTTGAAGATAAACAATTTTATATTTATAGGCAGTCCCTGGGTTACAACATGGGTTCCGTTCTTGAGAACATGTTGTAACCCGAAAAAAAAAAAATCGTCGTAAGCCGGAACATCATAAAAAAAAAATCCTTAGAAAAAAAAACCTTAATTTTTAAACATCTAACTCACCTGGTAGTTTATATATATAGCTTACGTCCCTGACGTAAGCTATATATATATAACTACCAGGTGAGTATGTTCAAAAATTTATTTTATTATGAAAATATTTTAATGGTTTGGGTGCATTAAAAACTATGTAAACTGCATTCTTATTGCATTTTTCATCAAAAAAACTTTCAAATATTGATTATTTTGCATTTTTGGTGTCATATTTGTTCTGCCAGATCAGCGTTGTAAGCGTTGTAACCCTGGAAATAATTAATGATGAATATAGCTGAAAAGCACTTTAACTCTGAATGTCGTTAGGCCAAACCCCCCGTCGTAAAAACCCGGGGACTGCCCTATTAACCTCTTCCTACTCTTCAGCTCATTGGGAGTGAGTGCTGGCACTGACTGCTGGCAAAGAGACAGGAGTCACAGGTGGCTCCAAAGTCATCTTCACTGAAGCCCCCTTCTCCCCATCTGTTGAAGGCAATAAGATGGCACTGAAGGTGATGTTTGTCACTGGCACTGGGGACATAGCATCACATATGTCTTCTGAACTAATCAGAGGTGATTCACTAGAATTCTCTGTTGCATAGAAGGTGGCAGATGTGGATGGAATGAAGGCAGATGTCGGCCGAGTGTTTGCTAACTTCCTTGCTGGACGTTTGGATGGAGGGGGTTGAAGGGGTCGGATCATCATTGTCCTCTTCATCTTCACTGTCTCTTACTTCTTCTTCCCAGCTTTATCCCTATTCGGGGTCACCGTTTTTAATGAGTCTCTTGCATCTACCTCTGTCCTGTGTCCATACTCCCTTCTGCCTCATATCATCTCTAATGCAATCTCTCTGCCTGGTCTTAGGTCTTCCTCTCCTTCATGTTCCATCCACTTTCACGTCCATCACTTCTCTTGCCAGTGTGTTGCTCTTCTCTTCTCATCAGGTGGCCATACCATCATAACCTTGTCTCTTGCACTTTCTTTGTTGCTTCAGTGACCTTTACTGTACCCCTAATATGTTCATTTCTAACCGTGTCCTTTTTGGTTACTCCACTCATCCACCTAAGCATCCTCATCTTGGTTACGTTCAACTTCTGCCCTCTTGCTTTCTTTAGAGGTGCTGCTTCCAATCCACACCTTCCTCCAGTTGTTCCAAGCACACTGAATCCGGTTGTTAATTTCCTCTTCCATGTTCCCCTCACTGGCAATCACTGAGCCAAGGTACTTGAATTTATGGACCCTTTTAATGTTTCCTCTGCCTAATTTGATTGTTATTTGCTGGTCGCTATCCAATTCGGTTGTCATATATTGTGTCATTTTCCTGCTTATTCTTATACCTCTACTCTCCAAGGCATATCTCCATCTTTCAAGCTTCCCCTCCAGTTCTTCCCTGTTCCCGGCTACCAAGACTGTCATCTGCAAAGCAGACACCATGGTGGCTCCTCCCTGACATCCTCTGTTAACACATCCAAGACAACGTTAAACAGAATTGGGCTTAGAGCAGATCCCTGATGTAGCCCGACTCCAACTTGGAAATTTTCTGTTCTTCCAACTGTAGATCTGTCGCTGGTCTTTACATTTCTATACATCTTCCTGATCATTTTCGACATATTTCTCCATCCACCGCCTCCCTCCTAAAGACATCTCCACATTTCCTGACGTGGTACTCTGTCATATGCCTTCTCAAGGTCTATAAAGGCCATGTGCAGGACCTTTTGCTTCTCTGTACTTTTCCATAATTTGTCTCTGAGCGAAAATACCATCCAGTGCTGAGCCCCTTCATGAATCCTGTGTTGTCTAACGATGGAAACTTGTTGCCGTAATCTTTCATCCATAATTCTTTCAAATACCTTCAGTGTATGTGACATGAGCTTTATTCCTTGGTAATTTTCACAATACTGAATGTCCCCTTTCTCTTTGAATATTGGCATTAATATATTTTCTTTCCAATTTTTGGGTATCATCTCACTTTCCATGATCTTTTTCATTAAACCTTTACTGCCGACAGGACGTATTTTACGTCTACATTTTTTGTCTCTCGTGTGCCGACTGGACGTATTTTACGTCGACATACAAAAGTTTTTTTAAAAATTTGCGGAAAAATACTTTTAGGCCTAACAGCCGAAAACACTTGAATCACGCACCTTGGGGGATGCTGGGAGTTCACGGATCAAGGTGTTGTTTTGTTTACAATCGTTACGCAGGCGCGCAATCGCGAATTTCTTTCTTATCGCACTAAAAAGTATCAGTGACACATCTCAAAAATTATTTCGTCACTTTGACATAATTTTTGCACTGTTTTAAATTATCCGTTACATGAAGTATTATATATAAAAATGTGCGCAATTTCATTTAAAATACAAAAAAAAAAATACTCATGATTGTAACTTTTATCAGTTTTGAGATATTTTCATATAAATAACGATAAGTGCCAAAATTTCAACCTTCGGTCAACTTTGACTCTACCGAAATGGTCGAAAAACGCAATTGTAAGCTAAAACTCTTATATTTTAGTAATATTCAATCATTTACCTTAATTTTGCAACTAATTGGAAGTCTCTAGCACAATATTTCGATTTATGGTGAATTTATGAAAAAACTTTTTCCTTACGTCCGCGCGGTAACTCTTCCGAAAAATTCATACATGCGATTGTGGTAATGTTTGCACTATTTTAAAATTAGCCGTTACATAAAGTTTTATATATGGAAATGTGCGCAATTTCATGCACAATACAACTAAAAACAACCCCTGGTTGTAGCTTTTATCAGTTTTGAAATATTTTCATATAAAAAATGATAAGTGACAAATTTTCGACCTTCGGTCAACTTTGACTCTACCGAAATGGTCGAAAAACGCAATTGTAAGCTAAAACGCTTATATTCCAGTAATATTCAATCATTTACCTTCATTTTGCAACAAATTCGAAGTCTCTAGCACAATATTTCGATTTATGGTGAATTTATGAAAAAAATTACATTTTCTTTACGTCCGCGCGGTAACTCTTCCGAAAAAATCATACGTGCGATTGTGGTAATGTTTGCACCATTTTAAATTAGCCGTTACATAAAGTTTTATATATGAAAATGTGCGCAATTTCATGTAGAATACAACAAAGCATAATTGAAGGTTGTAGCTTTTCTCATTTTTGGAATATTTGCATATAAATCACGATAAATAGAAAAAAAACCACGTTCAGTCAACTTTGACTCTACCGAAATGGTCGAAAAACGCAATTGTAAGCTAAAACTCTTACAGTCTAGTAATATTCGGTCATTTATCTTCATCTTGAAACAAATGGGAAGTCTCTAGCACAATATTTAGATTTATGGTGAATTTAAAAAAAAAAAAAAAAAAACTTTCCTTTCCCTCCGTGCGCGGATTCTCCGCCACATATCTCCGAAATGCGTACGTCCCATTCTCGGAATATTTGCTCCGTTTCATATTAGGCATTTCATAGAGTTTTATATATGAAAATGTGCGCAATTTCATGTAGAATAAAACGAAAAATATTTTAAGGTTGTAGCTTTTCTTATTTCCGAAATAATTGCATATAAAAAATATACGTATATATATAAAAAAATTCTTCATTCGGTCAACTTTAACTCATCAGATATGGTCGAAAACTGCAATTGTAAGCTAATACTCTTACAGTGTAGTAATATTCAATCATTTGTCTACTTTTTGAAAGAAATTGGCTAGGACAATATTTAGATTATGGTGAAATTTTTGAAAAAATATTTGTTTACTTCTGCGCGTTATGAATTCATGCATTATTTTGTGATGATATTTTTTTTGTGTTGCTTTTATTGTTTTACAATGTGTTATATACCTAAAGGATCACAATTTAGTGTACATTACAAAAAAAAAAGTAACTTGTTACCTTAAACCGTTTTGCGCACAGCGCGATTTGAATACAATTATATATGAAATTTCGTTTTTGCGCTATCATATATCGCATTATTTATATATGATAATGATAATTTTTTTCATTTCTGATGGTTGCATACTAAACTTCAGCCAATGACAAAAAAAGGAGCCAAAAATGAACTCTTAATCTTGAAAACTAAGCGGGCTGTGATTTTTTGAAAAAAATATTTTTTCCGCTTCCGCGCTCACTCCGAAACACCTCCGGCACACGGGAGACAATTTTTTTTTTTTACCGCTTCGGCGTTTAAGGGTTAACTGCCACAAATGTGTCCATTCCTTCCTCATCAAGAACCTTCCAGGCTTCTGCAGGTATGCCACCCGGTCCCACCGCTTACTTTTTTTCATCTTCCACAGTGCCACTCTAACCTCATCTTTTGTTATTTCTGTTACTGGTCCACAATTTGTGTCCATCTCCTCTTAGAATCTAAATCTTTCATTTTCTCATTCAATAAGGCCTCAAAATATTCTTCCCATCTCCTTATTATGTCTCTCATTTCTCAGTACATTTCCATCCTTATCCTTAACCCCTTCAGCACTGGGACGTACACATGTACGTCTTTTACGGTCCAGTAATAAAGGACCATGACGTACGCTTATACGTCTTTCATCCCTTCCGAAAAGCATAGCTGTTTTCTTCAGCTTGGATGGTTTCCAGACACAGTATTGTGTACGAGAGAGGTGCTGAAGCTCCACCCACAATTCATTCTAGCCAATAAGCGTCCGATGGACATCATGACGTCATTTCCATATGGGATATTAGGAGGGGTACTGGCCAACACATGTCAGTTCGCCTCAGGCTATTATCTGAGAAGGATGATCACGATTTTGTCCGTAAACCATGTAGATTTGAATTCTAAACCTTTTTCCCTTTTGATTGCAGTTATTTTATGTTTTTTTTCCCACTATCATGTCAGATGATAGTGTTGCAGAGTAAGGGTCTGAGTACCTGCCAAACCTATCAGATGGTGATTATAGTGACAATTTTTTAGAGGATGACAGTGACAACGAGTGTTTGGAATACATTGAACCTATTGTCGATGAAGGTTAGCGGTTCATAAGTGATCCATCTTGTGACGTGGGCCCAGACCCAGCCCCCCCGATTCACGGAGGGTGACAATGGGATTCCTGCTTACACACCAGATTCACCTGCTTACATGATGCATATTTTTCTTTTCTTTTTTGTGGTGATGTAATTGATAAAAATTGAATGCTTGGGCATAGGAGTACGTCCCTTTCATTCAACAGGAAAGGACTTCTATGGAGACCTGTTACTCGTGATGAGATGTATGTTTTTTATAGCTTGATGATGATAATGGGGGTGAATAAACTGCCCCGTATGTATATGTATTGGTCATGAGATGCTGTTGCTTTTATTATCATTATTATTACTATTATTATTGCTTTTATTAATAATATAATTATTATTATCATCATCATCATCATCATCATCATTATCATTGATGTATACCCTGTTTCTGTACGAAACCTAGGACTAACTTTTTCAGTAAGAAAACTAGTACTGCTATTACTACTACTACTATTTTACTAATACTTTACTATTTTTTCTGCTAATTTTTTTCTACTACTTTACTACTATTTCTGTCATTTCTCAATTGCAGCTACTTTATTTGTGAAGGTAATAAAGGCAGTCACCGGTTAATGGGGTGTGTGGGGGGGGGGGGAAACCGACGTTAACCAAAACTCTGTGATTATGGCACTTACTGTGCGATAACCAGTTATTGGCGCCATAAGCATCTTTATGGTGTGTTAGGTATGTTATGGCGCCATAAGGCCTACGCCACAAAACCAGATCGCCGATAACTGGGGACTGCCGGTATATATTAAACGAAGTGCTACATGTGGGTTTTTGTCAGTTTCAGACAGTGCTTTTGCCTGCCAATACATTTTGCAGACTGCTCATTATTCGTCATTCCCAGTCACTCTTGATTTACGATGCTCATAATTCGTAGTTCCCTGTCGTGCTTGACTTCAAGCCTTGTTGTTTACTAACTGGCAATATTTGCTTGATAGTATTTTATGATAAACTTGAAGGGTTTTGCGATATCAGTAGTTCCCCAGTGATACTTAACATCTGGATTCTTTCCAATTTTATGGGAATACAAGTATGTAAATATGAGGATCTACTTCCAATGGTTATTACTCTGCCAATAATGATGTCACATTATAACGCACAGAGAGGCTATGAAAAGTTCCCTTATTTTAAAGGATATTTAATTTAAAAAAGTTTAATATACATATTGAAAGATATTTTTAGGTGATATTGTAAACAGTATTCCAATAGACTGTATGATAGTTTGTTTATATCTGTGCACGCCACTAGTTGGTGATGTTTATGATAACAACAGACATAATTTGGCTTATTTTTAATATTTTATTAATTTGCTGTAATAATGAGGCTTGTTTTTCAATGTTTGATATTTTATTAATTTGCTGTAATAATTAGGTTTGATTTTCAATGTTTTATTATTAGCAACAATGCCTACCCCTTACAGTATATACTACATGCTAGCCTAGCCTAGCCTTATGGCGCTCAATCAACCATCAGTAAATGGTGTCCCCATAGGCATACGTAGATCAGTTATTTCACTACAGCATATATATATATAAAAATTGAAGAAATTCATCGAATACAGTATGTTTTTTAGTATTGAACTTATCTAATTGTAATATATATGTAATGATTTGAGTAAAAAGGCGAGATTAGGGTAATAACTGGTGGTAAAGAACAGATTAATGTGTTTCCAGTAATTTCTTATGGGAAAAATTCATTCAGATCTCTACAAAATAGCATCTTGTTGCTTCTCCTGGAACGAATTAGCATTGATGTCCGGAATGCTACTGTATATACACTATACATATATGTGTTTATATATATATTTATTTTCATATGTAGTTTTCTGCAGTTCTTAGCAAAATTTATACTGTACATATTTGGGGTATGAGGTAGCAAGTTGTAAACTTGCTACCTCATATTCCAGCCCTTTGGTAGCAGAATGGTTCACCTTGAAGATCAGATGAGAATTTGGAATACAAGAAGGAATACTGTAAAGTAATGAATGACCTGAAGAATCAGTGTAAATTTTGTGTAGAACTGCAGAAAGGTATATTTTATGATAAAACTATATGTGTATATGTATGGGGATAGTTGTTGTAGTAATGGTTGCAAAAGTGCCTAGAAAGTGAAGGTAGAGAGTATGTAATTGGGTAGGGATGCCTAGTAGAAGCAAAATAAAAATAAATGTTATTTAATAATGTGTTGTGAAACATTTTCGCTTAGAAGTACATCAGTAGGCTGTAGTAATAGAAACCCAATAGATGATTCCGCTGTGAATCAGCGAAGAAAAAGAGCACTTATAATTTTCTGTAGCTAAAGAAGCGCAGATCTTGATAGTGATCACAAACTTGATATTGCCACAGTAAAGGTGAAAATTCTAAGTGGCCAGAAAAAAGATGGTGATTAAGCAGTTTAATACAATGAAGTTTGATTAAGATGAACATAGCTGCATTTTTTTAGTGAGTTTTCCAATAACAGTTCCAGTTATGGAAAGTATATTTGCTTGTAAAGAAGCATTAAGGGTATAGGGAAAAAGTGAGAATGTACTGGGGTATGGGGTAGCAACCCACCCCATATCCCAGTACTTTATAGCAAAATGATTCACCTTGAAATTCTGATGAGATGTTGGATGTCAAAAGGTAAAGAACACCTTGAAGTGACATAATGGAAATTGTGCATAAAAATGGAAAAAAGCGATACATGAAAATTATATATTATAATATTATATATACAGGCAGTCCCTGGGTTACAAAAGGGGTTCCATTCTTGAGACGCGTCGTAAGCCGAAAATCGTCGTAAGCCGGAACATCATAAAAAATAATAAGAAAACCTTACTTTTAATGCTTTGTGTGCATTCTAATCTATGTAAACTGCATTCCTATTGCATTTTTTCATCAAAAAAAAAAAAAACCTTGAAATATTGATTACTTTGCATTTTTGGTGTCATATAACATCTGCCAGATCAACGTTTGTAGGCGTCGTAACCCTGGAACATGCAACGTAACCCTGGAAATAATTTCTGATTAATATAATTGATATGCGTTGAAACCTCGGAACTTTGTAAGCCGAGACCGTCGTAATCCAGGGTGACTGCCTGTGTGTGTGTGTGTGTGTGTGTGTGTGCGTGTATTATATATATATATAATATATATAATATATATATATCTATATATATATATATATATATATATATATATATAGTATATATATATATATATATACACACACACACATTGGAATAAGTATAAAAAATGATTGCAAAATTGTCTAGGAAGCGAAGGTAGAGAGTATGTAATAGGGTGGGAATGCCTAGTAGAAGCAAAATAAAAATTATAAATGTTATTTATCAATACATGTAAAACATTTGGTTTGGACGTACACCAATAAGCTTCAATAATAGAAACCCAATAGATGATTCTGCTGTGAATCAGTCGAGAAAAAGAGCAGTTATGATTTTTTGTAGCTAAAGAAGAGCAGCTTTGTATAGTGATGACTAACTTGACATTACCACAGTAAAGGGAAAATTTTAATTACTAAAAAAGATGTATATTAAGCAGTTATATAATACAATGAATTATGATTGATAAACATCGCATTTTGTTAGTGAGGTTGAAATAAGAGTTATTTATGGAAAATATACTTGCTGTAAAAGAAGATTTAAGGGTATGCAGTAGAAAGGGAGTACGTACTGGGGTATTGGGTAGCAAGTTGTAAACTTGCTACCCCATATCCCAGTACGTTTATAGCAAAATAATTCACCTGGAAGTTCTGATGAGAAGTGGGATACAGAAGGAATCTCAAAAAGTAATGAATCCCCTGAAGTAACTCAGTATAAATTTTCCATCGAACTGCAGAAATGGTTGAAAAAGTTTTTAGGAAGTGAAGGTAGTGTATGTAATAAGGTTGGAATGCCT
>NC_061096.1:1652069-1677069 GCF_015104395.2 Macrobrachium nipponense
AGAAAAAGAGCATGTACTATTTTTAGTAGCTAAATAAGAGTATATCTTGATAATGATAACTAAACTTGACATAGCCACAGTAAGCTGTTTTAACACAGTGAAGTTTGATTAAGGTAAACATAGTGTTTTGGAAGTGAATGTTGAAATATTTGCTGAAAAGAAATACTACGGGGTATGGGGTTGAAAGGAAGTACATACTGGGTATGATGGTAACAAGTTGTAAAGTTGCTATCCTATATCCCAGAACTTTTAAAACTTAATGGATACACCTGAATGTCATAGGAGAATATTGATGTATAGAGGAGAAGCTAATGGTAAATGAAACATCTTGAAGGAACATGGTATAAATTTTTGTGTAGAATAAAAACTGGGGAAAGCTACATATGAAAATGAAAGTTTTATGTTTGGGGGATAGTTGTTGTTCCAATGGTTGCTTAAGTTTTAGGAAGTGAAAATGAAGAGTATGTAATAGAGTAGAAATACCTAATAAAAGCAAAATAAATATTAAGAATGATTTATTCTATGTGTTGTAAAACACTTTTTTTTTTTTTTTTTTTTTTTTTTTTTTTTTTTTTTTTTTTTATGTAAATACATCAATAGGCTGTAGAAAAAGAAACCCTATAAATGATTCAGCTGTAGTAAAAGAACCCAATAAATGATTCAGAAGTGAATCAGTAGCATAAAAGAGCACTTAGGATTTTTAGTAGCTATAATTTATCTGTGAATTGATAAAGAAAAAGAGTACTTACAATTATCAGTAGCTAAAGAAGAGCATATCGTGATAGTGATCACTGACTTGACATTGCCACAGTAAAGATGAATCCTCAAATACCCAGAAAAAAGATGGTAGATTAAGCAGTTTTAATACAATGAAATTTGATTAAGGTAAACATAGCATTTTGTTAGTTATGTTGCAATAGAGGTACAATTATGGAAAATATATTTGCCGGAAAAGAAGTATTAAGGGTTATGGGGTAGAAAAGGGAGTGTACATACTGGGTAGGAGGTAGCAAGTTTCAATTCACCTGAAAGTTCAGATGAGATGTGGGATACAGTAAGGTAATGAACACCTGGAAGTGACATAATATAAATTTTTCATGAGTGCAGAAAACTACTTATGGAAATTCTATATACACTATATATAAATATTATATATATATTATATATATATATATATATATATATATATATATATATATATATATATATATATATGTGTGTGTGTGTGTGTGTGTGTAACTGAATCACAAAAGTTTGGAACGTGATAAATCCATAAATAAATAAACGATGAGTTGAAAGATCTTGAATCCCTTCGTGGATTATACCTGTATATATATATATATATATATATATATATATATATATATATATATATATATATATATATATATATATAAATGTGTGTGTTGTGTGTGTATACATATACACACACACACACATACACAGAAAGGCAAAAATTTTGAACGTTATTTATTTATACATGTTGTAAAACATTTGGTTTGGACTTACATCAATAGGCCGTAGCAATAGACCCCCAATAGATGATTCAGCAGTGAATCAGTAGAGAAACAGAGCACTTATGATTTTTTGTAGCTAAAGAAGAGCAGATCTTGATAGTGATCACAAACTAGACATTGCCACAGTAAAGGTGAAACTTTAAGGACCGAGAAAAAAAAAAAGAAGATCAAGCAGTTTTAACACAATGAAATTTGAGTAAGGTAAACATAGTACGTAGTTGCAAGTGAACTTTAGGATAGCTATTCGTGGAAAATATATTTGGTGGAAAAGAAATGGTATGGGGTTGAGAGGAACTACATACTGGGGTATGGGGTAGCAATTTGTGAGTTGCTACCCCATATCCCAGGACTTTTATAGGAGAATGATTTACCTTGAAATTTAGATGTGGGATATGATAAAAGATATCGAAAAGTAATAAACAGTATAAATTCAAGTGTCTAGTAAGTGACAGTATGAAGTATGTAATAGGCTAGTAGGAACTAAAGCAAAATGGTAGACCAGATTTAATGTTGCAAAAATTTGGTATTGGAAGATTTTTATTTCCAGGTAAAGGACATCCATAATTACACTTGGACATCAATAGGGTGTATTCATTGACAACAAGTAGATGAATTAGTTATGATTATTAAGAGTTGACAGAGAGTAGATCTTTAAATCCGTTACTAAATAAAGCGGCCATAATGATGGAATTTTATGTACTACCCAGCAAAATGATGTTAGAGGAAGCCATTTGAATATACTGAAGCTTGTTTAAGGTGATCATAGAGAGGGTTTTACTACCAAGTGTGGAAACAGAGTTATTAAAGTTATGGAAGATATATCTGCTGAAAATAAGTACTTTGGTATGGGGTAGCAAGTTGTAAACTTGCTACCCTATATCCTAGAACTTATAAAACATAATGATTCACCATGAATTCCACGAGAGATGTGGGGATACATAGAGGAGTAGCTAAAAGTAATGAACACCTTGAAGGAAAGTATAAATTTTGTTTAAAACTGCAGAAAGCTACATATGAAAAAAGTACGTGTGTGGGGACAGGTATTGTAGTAATGATTGCAAAAGTGTCTAGTAAGTGAAGGTAGAGAGTATTCAGTTGGGTAGGAAAGGACTAGTAGAGGCAAAATAAAAATTAGAAATGTTATTTATTTTTTATTATGCTGTAAAAAGAAATTGTAGTGGAAGGACATCAATTGGCTATATTAATAGAAACTAAATAGATGGTTTTGCTGTGAATCAGTAGAGAAAAGTAGCACTTGAGATTTTTATGAGCTTCATAAAAGCAGATCTGGATAGTGATTACTAACTTGACATTGCCACAGTGTAAGGTGAAATTTCAAGTACCTAGCTAAAAGAGGGTAGATTAAGCAGTTGTAATACAATGAGGTGTGATTAAGGTAAACATAGCATTTAGCTGCTGAGTGGGTGGGGGTGGTATAGGGTTTATGAAAGGGAAGTACATACTGGGTAATGGGTAGCAACTTGCTATCCCATATCGCAGTATTTTTATAGCACAATGATGATTTACCTTTAAGTTCAGGTGAGATGTTGGATATAATAAGGAATATCGAATGGTAATGAAAGCCTGTAGGTAACATAGTATAAATATTGTTAAGAACTGCAGAAAACTATATATGAAAAAAGAATTATCTAGTGTATATACAGTAGAGCCCAGACCTTGATGCTAATTCTTTCCAGAAGAAGCGACGAGATGCGATTTTGTCGAGATCTGAATGAATTTTTCCCATAAAAAATAGCTGGAAATGGATTACCCGTTCTTGACCTCCAATTATTACCCTAACCTTGCCTTCTTATATTAAACATTATCCATAAATACACACAAATTACAAGTAAATAAGTTCAGTGTTAAATAAAATACTGTAGTAAAATAACTGCCCTATGTACCCAAATATCAAAAATATTGAAAATCAAGCCTCATTATTACAGCAAATTAATAAAATGTTTAAAAAATGCCAAGTTATGTCTGTTATCATAAACTTGAGAAATTCCCTAAGTTACCCCACCAGGTAACGGCATGAGCAGACATAAAGAAACCATCATACAGCCTATTAGAATACTGTTTACAAAATCACTTAAAAAATATCTTTCAATATGTATTATATTAAATTTTCGAGATGACAATGCTTTTCAATTATAGTGTTCATTAGAAATATTTCCAGGTTTACAATGCATGATCTGACGGAAGAAATATGACTCATAAAAGGCAAAGTACTTTATACATTTACGTACTGGAGTAATATTTGACTGCATGTAATATGCAACCTCATTTTTACTGTGTATATTAGGAATTTAGCATAGTATATAATATATATATATATATATATATATATATATATCTATATATATATTAATAAAATATATATATAATGATATTAATATATATATATATATATATATATATTTTATCCATTATAATGTTGTTTTGATTCTAGCAATATGGCTAGGCTGTGTTAGCAATCGCTGCTGCAGCCTAGTCAAAGATTCTGACATCTAAAACTTGATAAGCTAAAAGCTTAGAATATGCCTATAAAATCAGTATAATACTAATTTCAAATAATTATTAATTAACTGTAATAAAAAAAAAGGTTCCAACCTCTTGTTTACAATCTTGTTGTTAACACTACAGAGTGCCGAAATTATGCCAAGCAACCACTTTTAACGGGCATACAGTATAGCATACATTTCTATTACCTCTCTTCAACCACTGAACTACCGAACATTATAACCATTCATTTCTATTCTTTAATCTATCTTTACCTAATGGAGATACTGACAGCTATAATAAAACATACAGTAGTACCTCAGGCTACGAAATTAATCCTTTCCGAAGCGGCCTTCGTAACCTGATTTTTTTGTATCTTGAACCACATTTTACATGTAAATTTCCTAATTTGTTCCAAGCCCTACAAAAACACCTCATTAAATTTTATAGTAAAGCTCAATTGACCAATAAACAAAGAAATACAACAATTTGGACCATTCAGTACCTAACTTAAACTACATATATACTACTAATATGTACTACATACCTCTAAATGAAGTGTATTAGTATACATGGTACAAGAAATACTGTACGTACATACATATGTAGTAAAATGTGAAACCTTACCTTTCGAGTGAGACGATCACCGAAAGTGGTGACAGAGGAGGAGGACAAATGGCAGAAAACATGAACACTTAACTTTACAAAACACATTAAAAAATCGCAGAAATCATTAACACTAAACTTTACGAAACACATTAACAATTGGCAGAAAGCATTAACACTTCTTGATTATCTCCAACTTCGTTCTCCATAGAAAGCATCCTCTTCTCTCAGTGAAGTTCAGCAACATTCTTGGGACCCATGGCTAATAACGTAAGTAATTAAGTTCACACACAGCACGATAAAGTAACTTACAGTACAACGAAAGCGAAATCACTAACACGAATTTACATTAACAAACATAATACGTATATGTGAACGAACGAAAAAATGGCCAAGGAACACCATTACATAGAGGCATGATGCTGACCAATGGGAGAGTAGGATCTTATGGCGGTGACTAGCATCAGGAACCAATGGGAGAGCGGGAGGATGGTGCCGAGTCTACTCAGTTGGCTGGGCGCAAGTTTAAATTATTCTCGGTGGTCCAGGCGAATCTCGGGACTTTACAGTAACACCCTTTCATAACCTGAATTATTTTCGGATGCAGAGGCAAAAAAATCTTCATATTTGCTTTCATAACTTGAATTTTTCATAATTTGGGACTTTCGTATGTCGAGGTTCCACTGTATAATGACATTAAAACAAGAATAATTCTAGAAAATATTTGACATTTGATAGCTTCTATGAGAGCAGTCTTTGATGTAATTAAAGTATAATTGTCCATCATTCTTCAGCTTTTCCGCTCCTAATATGGGTTGCTGTTTATTAGTCCCCTCTATCTTCTGCGATCATGCACCCATTACCTCACTCACCTTCCTCTCCTGCATCTCCTTGTTAAAGTAATTTTTTTATTTTATAATTTGATTCACACTTTTTGTTTTTTTTTTTCCATTAAATATACAGTAGAGACCCGGTTCACGACCGTATTAGTACTCGACATAATCGGATTTCGCCACTAAATTTCCAATAAACTTTGTATCTGTTTTCAACCATAAAACCAGTTTCCGACCCCCGACCATATGATGTTTGTAAACAAAACTGTTTCCGCCAGCCGCCGCTAGTGGCGTCATCCAAGGCTACCAAATGTAGCATAATTTCATGTTTTTTAGCATAATTTGACCCAAGAATTGGAGCTTAACATAATTTCTTTCACACTTAGGGTTCTAGTACAATTTTAGAATGTATTTTCACTAAAATTTTAAATAAAATTCAGAAAATTCCTCAATTTCATACACAGCTATAGTGAATGTATCTTCATAGTGAAATTGACTCAAAAGCAGCACTAACAAATGAGTTAATTGCTAAGTTTGAACCTAACTAAGGAATGTTAAATTTTGTGAATATAAATAAATACCCACAGTGGCATGACAAACGATCAGTAAAGTGTTTAATAATGTTTTTTCATGAGTAAAGAATTACTTTTTTTCCTTTTTTAAGTTTATTTTTTTCAGTAGTTATCAAAATTTTAATTATGTCTCAAGTGATTTTCACACAATTTTCAAAGTATATTTATTCATTGTGTATGTGATCTGTTAAAGAAAAATAGTGTTTCAGTGGCATGATAATGATCAAGTAATAAGTACGTATGTTTTTTCTTCTTGAGTAGAGACTGGTTTGTTGTTTACCTTTTTCTTAGTTTTTAATTTTCAGTAAATATCAGTAAATAAGAAAATGTTATATTTGAAGTAATTTTCACACATTTTCAAGTATTTATTAATTGTTTATGTGACCTGTTAAAGAAAAATGGTTCTGCGTGGCATGATAATGATGCAGTAATAAGTAAAATTTGTTGTTTTTCTTCACATTTGTATGTGTGATCTTCACACATTTGTCAAATAGTATAATAGTGATTGCATATCAAATAGTGTACTAGTGATTGCGTATGTGATCTATTAAAGAAAAATGGTGTTTTATTACGAGTTTCCTAACATGTAAAGATAATCAAATTATTAGTTATAATATTGTCTGTTCGTCACTTTGTATCATTTCACCTAATATATAAATGTTTTAAATTTCCATTACATCGTTGTTTTAGCTCAAATGTATTAGAGAAATGAGATAATGATAGATTAATAGCATAATTCTGGCACAAAATTGCACCATATTTGGCATAAATTCTTGCTTGGACCGACTATCATAATTTAGCAAAACGGTGGTAACACTGGTAAACCCCACTCAGCATTGTTTAAAGTCCGCAAAACTAATGATTACAAACATTCAAACATGTGTCGTGTCTGTACACTTGCGTGCATTTCGTTTTGCTTTTTCGGTGGTATCAACTCTATACGCAGTTACCTTTTGATTCATCATGGGTCCCAACATTACTACTGGCTATCTATTAAAACCTTTTGCTAATGTTAATCTCTGAAATGGAAAAAGTTTACATGGCATCTCGCGTTTTCCTTCTTCAAAATGTTTCCATGATTTCCAACTCCAAAATAAACCTTAAGTTTCGTCTATCCTCTCCTCTGCATGAAAGTGATGAGCAAAAAAAAGATTTAATCAAGCACCCTTGCTTGATTTTTTTTTCAAGCGTAGACATATTCTAAAACCCATGCTCACACTTGAGGCGCGCGTTTCAGTAGCAAATGCAATACGTATTTAAGTAGGTTTGGAGTGAAGGCAATGTTACGTACGTAGGTTACATGTGCGGTTCGGTAGCGAAATGCAATCTTTAAAGCTTTGTTAAGCTTGCCGGTAAAGAAGAAGTTAGTCATAGCTTATATCAGAGAAGCCACTATGCCATATTAAGTGCGTAGTAATTAAGAAATTAAGAAAAATCTTTTATGTCGTACTGTAATACGTCAATGTTTACATGTAAGATTTGGTAGTGAAACCAGTTACATACGTACATGTTCGGTTCGGTAGCAATGCAATCTACGCTTTTTAACGTGCCGGTAAAGAAGAGGTTACGGTATACATTAATTATAGGAATTAAGTAGATTCTTTTATGTCTACTGTAAAAATACGTCATTGTTTACGTGTGAGATTTGGTAGTGAAACACTGTCAAATACGTAATGTGTGCCGTTCGGTAGCGAACGCAATCTTAATCTTTGAGCTTGCTGGTAAAGAGGAGGTTAGCCTTAGCTTAACCCTCTTACGCCGATTGGACGTATTAAACGTCGAGTCAAAATGTCTCCCGTATGCCGATTGGACGTATCATACGTCGGCTCAAAAAAGTTTTTTTTTTAAAAATTCGCGGAAAAAATACTAATAGGCCTACCAGCCGAAAACTTTTGTATCACGCGCCTGGGGGATGCTGGAGTTCACGGATCAAGCGTTGTTTTGTTTACAATCGCTACACAGGCGCGCAAGCGCGAATTTCTTTCTAATCACACTTATAAGTATCAGGACACATCTCGGAAATTATTTCGTCACTTTGACATAATTTTTGCACCATTTTAAATTATCCTTTACATGAAGTATTATATATGAAATGTGCGCAATTTCATGTAAAATACAACCAAAAATACTCATGATTGTAGCTTTTATCAGTTTTGAAATATTTTCATATAAAATAACGATAAGTGCAAAAATTTCAACCTTCAGTCAACTTTGACTCTACAGAAATGGTCAAGAAACGCAATTGTAAGCTAAAATTCTTATATTATAGTAATATTCAATCATTTGCCTTCATTTTACAACAAATTGGACGTCTCTAGCACAATATTTCGATTTATGGTGAATTTATGAAAAAACTTTTTCCTTACGTTCGTGCGATAACTCTTCCGATAAATTTTTTTGTGCGATTGTCGTAATGTTTGCACCCTTTTAAATTTGCCGTTACATAAAGTTTTATATATGGAAATGTGCGCAATTTCATGCACAATACAACAAAAAACAACCCATGGTTGTAGCTTTTATCAGTTTCGAAATATTTTCATATAAATAACGTTAAGTGCAAAATTTCAACTTTTCGGTCAACTTGACTCTACCGAAATAGTCAAAAAACGCAATTGTAAGCTAAAACTCTTATATTCTAGTAATATTCAATCATTTACCTTCATTTTGCAACATCTTGGAAGCCTCTAGCACAATATTTCGATTTATGATGAATTTATGAAAAAAAAAAAAAAAATTTCCTTACGTTCGCGCGGTAACTCTTCCGAAAAAATCAGAATTTTTTGTGCGATTGTCGAAATGTTTGCACCATTTAAAATTAGCTGTTACATAAAGTTTTATATATGAAAATGTGCGCAATTTCATGTAGAATACAACTAAAAATGATTGAAGGTTGTAGCTTTTCTCTTTTTTTCGAAATATTTGCATATAAATCACGATCAATAGAAAAAAAACAGGTTCGGTCAAATTTGACTCTACCGAAATAATTGAAAAACGCAATTGTAAGCTAAAACTCTTACGGCCTAGTAATATTCCGTCATTTTCTTCATTTTGAAAGAAATTTCAAGTCTCTAAAAACAATATTGTGATTTATGGTGAATTTTTGAAAAATATATTTACCTTCAACTCCGCGCGCCGATTCGCGGCCGCAAGTCTCCGAAATACGTACCATCGCATTATCTAATATTTGCTCCTTTTCATATTAGCCTTTTTATAGAGTTTCATATATCAAAATGTGCGCAAATTCATGAAAAATACAATAAAAAATAATTGAAGGTTGTAGCTTTTTCCATCTCCGAAATATGTGCATATAAAGAAATATATATATATAAATTTCGACATTCGGTCAAATTTAACTCTTCCGAAATGGTCGAAAACTCTGAAATTCTAATCTAAAAACTCCTTACAGTATCGTAATATTCAATCATTTGTCTTGATTTGAAACAAATTGGAAGTCTCTAGAACAATATTTAGAAATTACGGTGAATTTTTGAAAATAAACATTTTTTTACGTCTGCGCGTTACGAATTCGTACATCATTTTGTGATAATATTTTTCCGGTGTTGCTTTTATTGTTTTACTATGTATTATATATCAAAAGAATTGCAATTTAGTGTACAATACAACGAAAAAAAAAAGTAACTCGTTAGCTTTGACCGTTTTTTGCACAGCGTGATTTGAATACAATTATCTATGAATTTTTTTTTTTCGCTACCATATATCGCATTATTTACATATGATAATGATATTATTTTTCATTTCTGATGATTGCATACTAAACCTCAGGTAATGAAAAAAAATGAGCCAAAAATGAACTCTTAATCTTTAAAACTAAGCGCGCTGTGATTTTTGAAAAAATTATTTTTTCCGCTTCGGCGCTCACTCCAAACCGGCGCCGGCATACAGGAGAGATTTTGATTTTTAGGGCTTCGGCGTAAGAGGGTTAATCAGAGAAGCCGCTATGGTATAGAATAATTATAGAAATTAAGACGATTCTTTTATGGCTACTGTAAAATGACGTCAATGTTTACGTATGAGGTCTGGTAGTGACACAGTTTACATATGCAACGCGTGCGCTGGTAAAAAAAATACGAACGCAATCTGTATGCTTGGTTTATAAGCTTCCTCGTAAAAAAAAAAAGAGTTTAGCTTGATATTAAACTCAAGAGATGCTGGTACGTAATGGTATAGTAATCAAAGATATTAAGAAGATTCTTTTACTTATACGTACGTATATATGTACCATGCAGTACCATAATAATTGTCAAAGTCCAATAAGCTGAAACCAGCCCTGATATTGGACAATTTGCCGTAAAAGACGCACCTTTTTTTATAAGGACATTTATGAAAAAAACAAAAAAATCGTTAGTATCATAAACATTACATTTACCGAAAGATAATTTTCAAGCGATTTTGTATACAGTATTGCAGTGACTCCGTAAAAGATTTACCATAAATTAATATCGAATGTAAACGATATGGTTTGTTTACTACCATAGTCCCGATATAAACCACCAGGGCTGCGCTATGCTTTGTTTACATGCCGACTTACTGTAGGCAAATTTTTGCAAGTTTTGATAAATATATATTGGGTTTAATTTTAATAGTTTATTAATTTACTGTAATAATTAGACTTGCTTTTCAATGTTTTTATTATGTTAGCAAACACGTTTTTATGCCTACCCACTGCACTACGTTCTACTTACTATTTACCTAGGTAGCCTATGGCGCTTTGGTCAACAATCGGTTGGACGCAGGCTATTTGTTTTTCTTTTATACTGTATATTATACATTTAAAATTATAAATGCACGTTTAACATGATATTTCATTTAACTTTTAACTTATTTAGTTGTATTTACATGTAATGTATTTGATACAAAAGGCAAGGTTAGGGTAATAACTGATGGTCAAGAACGGATTAATCCATTTTCAGTTATCTTATGGGAAAACTTGATTCAGTTCTCGAAATAATCAATTTCGACGCTCCTTCTGGAACGAATTATCGTCGAGAACCGATGCTCTACTGTATTGCATAACCAGGTATTTCAATATACAACATTTTAACTAGACCAACAAATTACACGATTCTTTGTGAATTGCAGATGAAGATCATTCAGCTGACGAAGTACAACTGGCGGCTAATTCTTTGTTTACATTTTGGAAATGTACGTTGCGCTTATTATAGCCTAGAACAGCCATAAATATAGAAACAACATAACAGTAGTAAAATATTCTCAGACAAGTAAAACAACAATTATATTTTCTGTGGAAAGACATGCTACTTTGTTGACTGTTGTCAGGAAATCCAAAGAATATGGTAGGGTTAGCCTAGTCCCTAAAGTTATCACTTTTCCAATATAAAAACCTAACAATAATAAAAGATTCTCAAATAAGTAAAACAACATTTTATGCATGACACTTACCTGGCAGGTATATATATAGCTTATCCTCTTGTCGCACTGGCAGAATTTCAAAACTCGCGGCAACCGCTAGTACACTGGTAGTTCAGGTGATCGCCACCCCGTTCCCATGGTGCTGGTGCTCGGAACCATTCCCGTTTTCCTCAGATTTTCTCTGCCAGCCGAACCGGCAACATCGTTGTTGGTTCTCTGATAGAATTTCCTGCTCGTTGACTGACTTTTTGGATTGTGGTATCGTATTCGGAAAGTTAGCTTGGCAATTGCAATTGATCGTGCATTAGTATGTCTGATTCAGGGAGTATGTTTAGAGTGCCGACCTCGTCCCAGGATGTAAGAGTTTACGAACAGGAGGGTTGGAGTAGCCCTGAGGTCTTTTCGTCGGAAGATGAGGACGCAATCCCTATCAAAGGAAGAAGATTTTCGTCCTTTAGACGTGTCTAACCGCGAGATGGGCGGTTTTTTTCTTTCCTAATAGAGAATCTGCGCTTCGTAGACGTCAGGATTGCTCACCCATCCGTAGCAGCCCAGTGCGTCCTCGTTCGCCGCCTCCTCAGGAGTTTCGTCAGGAAGCGGAAACTAAGGAAGTGTTACGAGATATGCAGGAGAAATTAGCAGTCCTTGTTAAATCCTGGGAAAGACCAGAACAACCTTCGGTTAGACGTAAGGACGCTTCTCTTCCAGTTAAGTCCTCCAAGAGGATGCAAGATAAATCGTTGCCTCCTCTTTCTCAGGCGTCTTAATCTCTTATACAGGACGCAGTGTGTCCTATATGAGGGAACGTTTCTCCTATGCTGCAGGAAGCAGGACGCAGAGTAAGAATGATGGATGCATGGTGGACGCAGCGGTTGCGTGGACGCAGGACGCAGGCGGCAGCGCGCTGATCCGCCTTATTCCCGACAAGACGCGGAAGTGCTTGATAAGGAGGCAGTTCGCATTCGCTTTCCAGACAAGCTTTGGAAAAGGACCCGATATGGATTGTTTTCAAACATCTGGATTTCCAGGATATTTCTTCTGAGGAGGAAGACTTTGTGGATTTTTCGGAGGAAGACAAGAATGTGGAAGCTCCTTCCTCGGATTACAAGAAGTTAACCGAGTGCCTTCTTTCGTTGTTTGAAGGAGATTTTCAACCTTCTGCTCCCTTATCTCCGTTGTCTCAATTCTCCAAGACGAAAGCACCCAAGAAATCTACTTTCTTGAAAATGACGCTGTCGATCACAGCTAGGAAAGCCCTTCCTTAAAACGCATAAATGAATGGTTGAAGGAGAAGAGAGAAGGGGGGAAAACTTCATTCGCATTTCCACCTGCCAAGTTAGCTTCGAAGTCTGGTGTGTGGTATGCTACGGGGAAAGTCTTGGCCTGGAGTTTCCTGCCTTCTCCCAGGGGGACTTTTCTAATATCGTGGATAGTTCCCGTAGCATGCCCTACACGCAGCCAAGGTGTGGTGGACTTCATCAGAATTCGATCATTTGCTGAAGGGCATTTATCGGACTTTGAAGTCTTTAATTTCCTCGATTGGTCGTTGGGGGCTTTGGCACGTACTGTAGAGATTGAAGATCCTGATTCGGATTTACCCAGAAGCATTAGGGTCTGTATGGACAAAGCCTTGATGGGATGGGGCTAATGAGCTTTCTTCTCTATTTACGGCAGGTGTGCTGAAGAAAAGATCTCTTTTGTGCTCTTTTGCTGCGAAAGGAGTTTCGAATGCGCAAAAGTCGGAGTTGATGTTCTCCCCACTTTCAGGACAGCTTTTCCCACCGGACATCATTAAGGATATCGCGCTTTCCCTTACAGAAGGCTACGCAAGACCTGCTGACGTCTTCAGTAAGGAAGTATTTGCCCTCAAAGATAGTAAAGAAGACACCGAAGGAAACAAGGACAGCACAGCAGCCCTTTCGGGGTAGGACTTTTTCCCCGACCAGCCTTTAGAGGGAAAAGAGTTCCTGCCAAAAGAGGTTCGAAAAACCTCATCCAAACAATGAGTTTGAAGTCCTCCAGACGTGTGTTGGGGCCAGACTTTTAGACTTCTGGGAAGTCGGGCAAAGCAGAGGAAGCGGATCCTTGTTCTGTAAGTGTAGCGAAGGAAGGCTACCAAGATCCCCTTCCTAAAGAAACCACCTCTCGCTACAGCTCCAAGAGCCCTAGGTTCATTACATTGATTTAGAGAAGAGAGAGGCTCTTTGGCATCAAGTTGTCAGTATGTTAGAGAAGGGAGCCATAGAACCTGTTCTGGATCACGAATCCCCAGGTTTTTACAACAGTCTTTTTCTGGTACGAAGTCGTCAGGAGGTTGGAGGCCAGTACTGGACGTAAGTCAGCTAAACTTGTTCGTAGAAAAGACCAAGTTTACGATGGAGACGAACGAATTCAGTTACTTGGGCCAGCGGTTGTTACGTCGAGGGGCGGACTTTGGATGTGACGCTGTTTTTACCTTCAGGATGCGTATTTTTCCATATTCCGATTCATCCAAGGTCCAGGAAATATTTGAGATTCGTGATCCAGGACAAGATATATCAATTCAGAGCCCTTTGCTTTGGCTTTGCACGGCCCCTCAAATCTTTACAAGGATGATGGCGAAGTGGCGAAGTGGCTTCATCTGTTAGGAGTCAGAGTCTCTCTCTATTTGGACGATTGGCTCATAAGAGCACAATCAAAGCAGCAATGTCTGGAGGACACGGACCTCACATTGGATTTAACAAAGCAGCTGGGTCTGATGGTGAACCTGAAAAGTCAACAATCTGATCCCCACACAGGAAGCTAGTTTTATTTGGGGATTCTGATATCCTCAGTGACTTTTCGGGCTTTTCCGTTTCCCCGAAAAGGGCAGACCATGTGCCTTCGGGGGGGAAAGTGTGGAATTCCCTGCACTCGGCGAGAGAGTGGATGAGCCTGCTGGGGGAGACACTCTTCGTTAGAGCGGTTCATTTCCCTAGGGAGATTTCACATGAGGCCCTTACAGTCTTTCGAACGAAGTTCTGGCCAAGAAGATCGCAAACCAGATTCCTTCCTGTTTCCATTCCTTTAAAAGATAAAGGGAGGAATTAAAGTGGTGGCTAGCCCCGGGAAGGTTAGCAGAGGGTACGTCACTCCAGCAGAGGAACCCAGACCTGATATTGTTTTCCGACGCGTCAGACGGGGGGGGCAGGCTGGCGAGCGACGCTGGGCCCTCGAGAGGAGTCAGGCCTTTTGAACGAAGAAGAGAAAGCTTGGCAAATAAACAGGAAGGAACTGATGGCGATTTTCTTGGCTCTGAAAGCGTTCAGACCGTGGATCAGCGGCAAAGTGGTGCAGATCAAGGCGGACAATACCACAGCTCTGGCATACATACGCAAACAAGGAGGGACCCACTCTTTTACTCTTTGCAACTTGGCGAAGGAGATTCTTCTGTGGTCAGAGAGAGAGAACGTCACCCTGCTCACCAGGTTCATTCAAAACAAGGGGAGAAGAATGTCAGAGCGGACCTGTTGAGCAGGGAGGGACAAGTGCTTTCGACGGAGTGGATCTTGCATCAACAAGTATGCCAGAGGCTGTGGAAGCTTTGGGGCAGGCCAGTGGTGGATCTTTTCGCTACCGCAGCGACGAAGAGGTTACCGAATTACTGTTCTCCAGTCCCGGACCCTCTTGCAGTCGCAGTAGATGCCTTCCTACTAGATTGGACGGGGCTAGACGCGTACGCATTTCCCCGTTCAAGATTTTAGGAAGGGTAATGAAGAAATTCAGAGAAAGTCAAGGAACAAGGCTGACTAATAGCTCCATACTGGCCGGCCCAAACGTGGTTCACAGAGGTACTGGAATGGACAGTGGATTCTCCGAGAAGTCTACCCACGAGAGTAGATCTTCTCAAACAACCCCACTTCGACAGGTTCCACAAGAACACCCTCGCTCTGGGTCTGACTGCGTTCAGACTATCGAAAGACTTGTCAGAGCGAGGGGGTTTTCTAGAGAAGCAGCGAAGGCAGTTGCGAGAGCACAAAAAGAGCTTCAACTATCAAAGTGTACCAGTCGAAGTGGGAGAACTTCCGTAAATGGTGCAAGAATCGGAAGATTTCTTCATCCAGTACCTCTGTGACCCAAATTGCAGATTTCCTTCTGTATCTGAAGAAGGAAGTGGGTTTGGCAAATCAAACCATTAAGGGTTACAAATGTATGTTATCTGCAGTGTTTAGGCACAGAGGATTAGATCTGTCCAATGACGCAGATCTTAGAGATCTTCTCAGATCTTTTAATACGAAGAAGGATCGACATTGCAGAGCTCCTTCTTGGAATCTTGATGTCGTACTCAAATTCTTAGAGACGGATAGGTGAACCTATGGACAGTGCTTCTTTACGAGAGCTATCGAAGAAGACTATTTTCTTGGTAGCCTTAGCTACAGCTAAAAGGATTAGTGAGCTGCAAGCTATTAACAAACAAGTAGGATGGAAGCACAACAAAGCGGTTTGTTCGTTCCAGGAGGAATTCTTAGCCAAGAATGAGAATCCTTCACATCCGTGGCCAAGGTCATTTGAGATTTCAGGACTGGCTGATCTAGGTCAAGAAACAGGAAAGGGTTCTTTGCAGTAAGAGCCTTACGTTACTACGTAGAAAGGACAAAAAGCATTAGAGGGGCTTCAGGTTCTCTCTGGTGTTCTGTGAAAGATCCTACTAGACCCATGTCTAAAAATGCTATGGGCTTTTTTCGTAAGAGAAGTCATTAAGAAAGCACATTGCTTTGCCAGGATGAATGCTTCGGGTTGCATAAGGTTAAAGCTCACGAAGTGAGAGCGATAGCTACGTCCTTGGCATCAGAAAAAAATTTAGACCCTCAAGGACATCATAGACTCTACGTTTTGGAGGACAAATTCGGTCTTTGCTTCGCATTACCTCAGAGACGTGAAGACAACTTTTGATAATTGTCAAACGTTAGGCCCGTACGTATCCTCAGGTACAGTACTGGCAAAGGAGTTTCCACCCATAACCTACTAACATGCTAGGCTATTATTTTAATTAGGTTATATGTGTTTTATGGTTGTCTGAGAAGGTTATTACCTGCTCAGTTTTTGGTGTAGTATTTTTTGTTATAGTGATTGTGTGAGGTTCAGGTGACTAACTTTCCTAGCATGTATGCCCGTGGTAAATGAGGGCTAGGGTTCTCTGTCAGCAATTGGTCATGTCCAGTTGTCAGACCCTTGTTATTAGCTTTCTCAACAAACAGGTCACATCCTAGTTGAGAGCTACTAAGGTTTAGCAGCTAAGAGGCAGGACCTACGAAGTCAGCTACCTTAGCAGGTAAGGAACCTAATAGTAATTTTAAAAATTAGCTAATTTTTTAAAATTATGACGATGTTGCTGTCTATGACCCACCTCCAAATGTGTCAATCAGCTATATATATACCTGCCAGGTAAGTGTCATGCATAAAAATGATATTATGATACAATAAAGTTTTATGCATACTTACCTGGCAGGTATATATAATTAAATTCCCACCCTCCTCCCCTCAGGAGACAGGGTTCAGAGAAAATCTGAGGAAAACGGGAATGGTTCCGAGCACCAGCGCCCACGGGAAACGGGGGGCGGGGGGTGGCGATCACCTGAACTACCAGTGTACTAGCGGTTGCCGCGAGTTTGAAATTCTGCCAGTGCGACAAGAGGATAAGCTATATATATACCTGCCAGGTAAGTATGCATAAAATTTTATTGTATCATAACAATATCATTTTGTATTTATTATTCTCTGTTTTGGCCCCCCTGATCCCAACTCCTTGACGAGGTGGGGGGCTTAGGGATCCACTGCAGAGAGAGTATGCCCCTTTACTTTACGCCTACTCTCTCTGCTGTGAATTCAACTGAACAGTGGGACCTTTAACTCCTTTACTCCTCCTCCTCATAAATTTTCCCCTTTCCCTTCTTCTTCTTTCATTGACGACCCTGGCATGGTTTTGGACTATTGAATTGACAGCTCTTTTAACTTGATGGAGGGTGGAGTTGGATGGCATGCCTCTCCACCCGTAAAACTAGAGTACCTGACGTGGTTGAGCGAGGGGAAATTTTTAAGTCAAGCCATGCCCACAGTGCTGGGTCCGATCTCATGGGACTGACGACCCTTAAGGCACTGTGGGTATGGCGTATATCCAGGTGAGGGACCCAGGGCAGTTACCAGTGTGTGTAACGGCATTGCCCCTCCCCCGGTTGGGCCTCCTTGGTGAGAGGGGACCTCATCCTGGATGAAATTTTTTAATACTATATATGGAGAATAAAATTAAACCTCACAACGACTTATGGCATGGCAATGGACTGTTCTCAGGATAACTCAAATAATGAAAATCAGAGTGGTATTAAGACATTATTACCATACAATAAACCCAAAAGAAATAGATATCGCCAGGACCCAACCTTGATTCACTTTGATTCTCTCTTTGGGGAGTCAAACTGGTCAATGGTTTTTGAACTTAGAAGCTGACAAAGATATATCTTTATTAAAATTAGAAAATTACCTATTGAATCGATGCCCATCGCAAGAGATGAGCAAAAGACAAATTAAAAAAACGGGAATGGTTGGTTTGAAACAACAACCAAAAACCAATCGGAAAATTATCAATGTATAAAAATATGATAACATAAATATAAAGTTACAAGGCATGATACAAATGAACAGTGTGCAAGGCACAGTAGTAGTACCAAATCTTGAGGATGAAACATTAGATAGATTAATACTTTTAGATTCATTAAAGAAAAGGTACAATAATGTGAAGACTGCGAAGTATATGAGGTCCTAAGCAGGAAAGACGACAAAAGTCAAACTATCAAAATAGCCAAGATAAAGTTCAGTGGCCAGACCTTACCCTTAAAAATTAAAATGCTAGGATTAAATAGGGAACTAAGACCTTATGTTCCTAAACCTATGCAATGCAAGAACTGTTGCAAATATGGTCATACAGCAATTAAGTGCAGGAATATTTATAGATGTGCCTTTGCAGCTTGCAGGACCATAAAACACGCTGGGGACGTGGCCAACCCAAATGCGTAAATGTGGATTAGAACATCATGCCAGATCTAAATTGTGTGCGTTCTATATCTACAATACAGAACTTAAAATTACTACAAGAAACGAACTGGAATGACGATAAGAGAAGCAAAGTTAGAACTGAAAGTGAGAGGATTAAATGACCCAGCTAAGAAATTTAGGTATGCAGACACCTCAAAGTCAAGCAATACCAGAACTGAGACAAATGATAATAATGAAATAAAGAAATACCACCACAAAAAATACAAGATGAAAAGAACTCTTCAAACATACATAATATTACGACTGTGGAAAATCGATTTAGCTCTTTATCGGAAATTGAAATAGATAATGACATAGAGGAAAACAAAGAAGAATTAAAATCACAAGAATGTGAAAAAAACAGATAATACTACTCGAAAGAGGCAACTGGATAAGACCCCACCTAATTCCACCAAACAAGTCTGTAAAAAGATAAATAACCCACCAATCTCGCCGAAAGCTAAAGTTTCAGAAACAAAAACACTAATATTCCACTGTCTCCCATAGTAAACAATAGTACCTCTAGGAACCGAATCACAAATTCAGATGAAATGGAAAACCAAAAATACAGGTCACTACAGTGAAAACGAAGAAATTCAACCATCACCAAAAAAATTATAGGCGCCAGGAAAGGGGAAAAAAAACAAGGAAAAAAACAACAAAAAACTGAGAAACATGAAGATACATGCGGCTGCAGTAAATGCTTTTTATAGCAATGTGCCACAAAAATAAGACTATAACTAAAGACAGCCTAACCAACACCATAAGAAATTTCATGAGGAATAGGAGTAAGGAAAAAACAAACATCAAATCTCATGAAGAATAAGGTTGTATGTGTATTGAACACTTAGAATTACAAAGAGAAAACACATCAGTGTTGTAGATAATATTCTAAAGAAAATCAAAATGGAAAAATCAAATCAAGATAGTAAAAAAGTAACGGTTAACGAAAGTAAGATTCAAACTACAACAAAAAATGAATCAAGACCTACAAAAATACAAATTAACTTATAAAAAATTTCAAGAAAATATCAGCTTTAATAATCTAGGGTAATTTGACCACATATATTACACCATTCAATCGTTATATAATTCAATGGAATATAAATGGATTATTAACGAGAATGCACTTAGGGGAAGTCCAACGACTTATTAGCGAACATGAACAATGATTATGTATACAACACATAGGAAAACGTGTTCCAAAAATAGGTAAATATCTATTAGCTACAACATCACAGGAAAATGAAAATAATTTAGGAACAGCAATATATGTCCTTAATAAAATTATATACGACAAATTAGATATAGATTACACTGAATTGCAAATTTCAGCAATAACAGTGAAAATAGAAAATAATGTGTTTGATATAATAAACTTATACAATCAGCCTAATAAAAAGTATGATTTAAACAAATTACAGAAAAATAATAAGAGTTTAAGAATCCAATATTAATTGTAGGAGATTTCAATGCGCATAACTCAATATGGGACTATAACAACATTACTCCAGATAAAGATGGAGCAAAAATAGAAAACTTAATGAACGCTAATAATCTTTGTTGTCTGAATGACAGTGAAGTAAATACATATTATTCCAGAACCCAACCATGGAACATTTTCCACAGTAGATGTCACCCTTGCTTCACAAATATAGTTGACAGACTAGATTTGGAATATATGTGATGACTCCTACTCAAGTGACCATTTTCCCATAATAATATCCTTATTAAATAATGAACCAAAAACCATATTCTCCACATTACAACATGCAAAAAAGCAGATTGGTACATTTTTTACTTTCATACCGATAAAATACCGCCCTATGATTATTTGAGAAATCACAAATGAGACGAACGATTTCATTGTGTCCTTCATTAAAAGGCAGCAGACAAAGCTATCCTCATTCAAAAACCCCCATAATAAAAAACTTAAAGTCCCCTGGTGGTCAGATGATCTAACTGGAATTAGTACGAGAAAAAACACCTCTCTAGCAAGAAGGTTAGATACTCTAAACAGAAGATTCAATAAGTTAATAAATCAAAACCATTCACAGAAAAAAATATATCAAGAATGACAATTTTACTATTAGAAATAGATGTATTAAAAACCTTTATATAATAAAAATATCAGCCAAATTTAGAAAAGAAGTAATAAAAGTAAAAATAATAGTCTTGGAGGTCCTATGTGTCAGAAATAACAGCGAAACATCCATTCAAAAAGTATGGGAAAATTCAGAAAAAATAAATGGAACAAACATTAGACCACCTCCCCAGACAAGCTATATTAGATAATGGAAATAAAATTTTAGATCCCTCGAAATAAGTAACATACTTGGGGCAAGTTTTGCCAAAATAAGTAGTGACGAAAATCTAGACAAACATTTTAAAAAAAAGTAAAAAACAAAGCAGAGTCTATTATACTTTAATTTTGAGACAAAGGAAGATATATATTAATAATAAAAAGTTCAATATGGAAGAGTTAGAATATGCTCTCTGAACAGTATAAATCTGCCCCTGGAGGAGGATGATGTTTTGCTTTGAGATGATTTGCCAACCTAGCACCTTTGGCAAAATCATACTTATTAAAATTTTACAATCATTTATGGCTCCCAAAACTTGTTTCCAGACAAATGGCGAAATGCAATAATAATTCCTATACCCAAACCAGGAAAAGATGCTAGTAATGTGAATAATTATAGACCTATCTCATTAACAAGTTGTATATGCAAGTATTGGAGAAAATGGTAAATTCACGGCTTACATGGCACATTCGTGAAGAAAATAAAATTTTAAGTCCACACAGTTTGGTTCACAACGTAATAGGTCTTACATTAGATTCTCTGTGTAGTTTGGAAGACCATATACGTAGAGGATTTGAAGAAAAAAACAAATTACAATTAGCTGTCTTTTTTGACATTCAAAAGGCATACGACACTACATGGAGGTATGCAATATTAAATCTTTACATAATAATAACATCCGCGGCCACTTCCTAAATTTATTAAAAACTGTATGACTGACCGCACTTTTCAGGTGAGAATAGATAATGTTTTTTTTCCAAAATATTTCCACTTGAAAATGGAAGTACCACAAGGTGGAGCGTCCTTAGTGGTACTTTGTTCACATGGCAATTAACACATCAGTACATGCTACGGTTGGAATTAAGATAATAATTTTGTATATGGATGATTTTGCAATATATTACACAGCATCACGCAGAAAGAATGATTAATAAAACTATAATAAAAAGAGATGAATGGGCCTCATCAGTAGGATTTAGATTTTTCCATAGAAAAACCCAAGCGGTCATTTTTTATAAAAGTAAAATTTGGAAAAAGGTGAAGAAGCAGAAATTAAAAGTGAGAAACCATAATATTACCAATTAGCCAAACTGCAAAATTTTTAGGTTTAATATTTGATGCACACCTCAACTGGAAAGCCCATATAACTTACATAAAATCGAAATGCAAAAGAGCATTAAACCTAATTAAAAAACTCTCTCACACAAATTGGGGAGCTGATAGACATACTCTTACTATACTTTATAAAGCAACAGTGCTATCAATTATTGATTATGGAAGTGAAATATATGGGTCAGCTTCAGAAGCAGCACTGAAAATATTAAACCCAATTCACAACGAAGGCCTAAGAATATGCACAGGAGCATTTAGATCCTCACCAGTCTCCTCTGTACAAGTTGAATGCGGTGAACTGCCACTATCCCTCCATAGAGAATTCATAACCATGAAAAGTGCATTAAGAATCAAGGCAAGTGATTCACCAACTAAAAGTCTATTTGAGTTAAGGGATGTCTTTATAAACAATCATTCACCACCTTTCCCAATTAGAACTAATAGGCTGTTCGAGTCATTAATATAAATATACAAATACCTCCAATAGTAAAGTTACCACCCCATTGGACTATGATTAAAGTAAAGACTTGCACTCACTTGAAATATTTATCAAAAAGTTCCGTATATAACCCAGAACACCATAAACAAAAAACCATAGACATATAAGACAGAAAAAGTTCACATTATGCAATATATACCGACGGGTCCAAATCGCAACATGGCGTAGGATATGCAGCTATATCGCAGAACAAAAACATATCAATTTTCTTTACCCAATCATGCCTCAGTCTTCACAGCAGAGTTGTGTGCAATTAAGTAGCTATCAAAATTATAAAGCAAACTTCAATTAATAATTTTGTGATTTTTAGTGACTCGAGAAGTGCCATAGAAGCTCTTCAGAATTACAATCCAAAAAATAATATTGTACAGCAAATTCAATTTGAAACTCCACAAATTATATAAAAATGGCAAAAATATTGAAATATGTTGGATCCCTGCTCATGTGGGGGATAAGAGGAAATGAAGAGGCTGATAAAGCAGCTAAAGAAGCAGTCCAAATGATAAAAGCAAATGTAAAACATCCCCACCAGTGATTTTATAAGATATATAAAAACAATAATTGTAAATAAATGGCAAAACGTATGGGCTGAAGAGCCTGAAAATAATAAATTAAAACAAATAAAACAGGATGTTAACAAATGGAGTTCAGCATATCAAAGAGAGAGACATGCTCAAGTAATCCTGACACGCCTCCGTATAGGCCACACTCGTTTGACACACGGGCACCTGATGAGCAACCCACGCGACCCTGCTCCAGAGTGTTCAGTGCAAGGAGTTGGGTAACAGTCAGACATGTCTTGTGCGAGTGTCCAAAGTATGACCAGCAGAGACTGTCAACTTTTGGAAATAAAACAATAAAAGAAATTTTGACAGAATCTTTTACATTTTCAGTAGTTCCAATTTTGACTTTTCTGAGGACTGCAATTTAATTGATAAATAATAAGTTTTTTTTAGTGAATTTTAAAACAAATTTCAAAATTTAAAACTTAATTCCGAATTTTAATATACCGTTTTAGTATTATATAAGGGAACATGAGTAATGTATTTATTGTGTGTGTGTTCTAGTATGAAAGCGTTTGCCTTTGTGCAAATTTTTTTATTTATCCTGAATTACCAATTTGGTCCCAGTTCTGGCCTAAGGGCTAGACCTGGCATTTTATCTAATCCTTCGGGCCAGCCCTAGGAGAGCTGAAAATCAGCTCGGTGGTCTGGAAAACTACTTTTATGAATAATAATATACATGTGGGTTTTTGTCAGTTTCAGACAGTGCTTTTGCCTGCCAATACATTTTGCAGTCAGCTCATTATTCATCATTCCAGCCATTCTTGATTTACGATGCTCATAATTCGTAGTTCCCAGTTGTGCTTTGACTTCAAGCTTGTTGTTTACTAACTGACAATATTTGCTTGATAGTACTTTTATAATAAAACTTTAAAGGGTTTTGCGATATCAGTAGTTCCCATGATACTTAACATCTGGATTCTTTTCCAAATTTATGGGAATACATGTATGAGGATCTACTTCAAATGGGTATTAGTCTGCCAATAATGATGTCACATTATAACGCACAGTGAGGCTATGAAAAAGTGCCTTTATTTAAAGGAGATTTTATTTTCAAAAATTTAATATACATATTGAAAGATATTTTTAAAGTGATATTATAAACGGTATTCCAATAGATTGTATGATAGTTTGTTTATTAAGTCTGCGCATGCCACTAGCTGATGATGTAACTTAAGGAATTTTCTCAAGTTTATGATAACAACAGACTAATTTGGCTTATTTTAATATTTTATAATTTGCTGTAATAATGCGGCTTGTTTTTCAATGTTTATTTTATTAATTTGTTGTAATAATTAGGTTTGATTTTCAATGTTTTAGTATTAGCAACAATGGCCTACCCCTTACAGTACATACTACATGCCTAGCCTAGCCTATGGCGCTCAATCAACCATCGGTAATCTGGCCGCATTGGCCGTACGTAGATCAGTTATTTTACTACAGCATATATTTATAAAAATGGAAAAAGTTCATTGAATACAGTGTGTTATTTAGAATTGAACTTATCTAATTGTAATATATATGTAATGATTTGAGTAAAAAGGCGAGATTAGGGTAATAACTGGTGGTAAAGAACAGATTGTGTCTCCAGTAATTTCTTATGGGAAAAAATTCATTCAGATCTCGACAAAATCGCATCTTGTTTGCTTCTTCTGGAACGAATTAGCATTGATGTCCGGAATGCTACTGTATATACACTATACATATATGTATATATATATATATATATATATATATATATATATTCATTTTTATATGTAGTTTTCTGCAGTTCTTAGCAAAATTTATACTGTATCGTATTGGGGTATGAGGTAACAAGTTTACAACTTGCTACCTCATATTCCAGTGCGTTTGTAGCAAAATGGTTCACCTTGAAGATCAGATGAGAATTTGAAATACAACAAGGAATACTGTAAGGTAATGAATGGCCTGAAGAAACAGTGTAAATTTTGTGTAGAACTGTAGAAAGGTATAGTATATGAAAAAACTATATATGTAAATGTATGGGGATAGTTGTAGTAATGGTTGCAAAAGCGCCTAGAAAGTGAAGTAGA
>NC_061096.1:1682069-1701873 GCF_015104395.2 Macrobrachium nipponense
GAAGTACATACTGGGGTATGGGGTAGCAAGTTGTAAAGTTGCTACCCTGTATCTCAGAACTTTTAAAGCACAATGATACACTTGAATGTCATAGGAGAAGTTTGATACATAAGGAGTAGCTAATTGTAATGAACATCTTGAAGGAACATGGTAATAAATTTTTGTGCAGAACGCGGAAAGCTACATATGAAAAAAATATGTTTGTTGTAGTTGTAGCAATGGCTGCAGAAGTGTTTAGGAAGTGAAAGTGGAGAGTATGTAATATGGTAGAAATACCTTGTAAAAGCAAAATAGAAATCAAGAATATGTTTATTAATATGTTGTAAAACATTTTTTAGTGGTAGTATATCAGTAAGGTGTAGTAATAGAAACCCAATAAATGATTCAGCTCTGAATCAGTAGAGAAAATGAACACTTACAATTTTAGTAGATAAAGAAAGAGCAATTCTTGATAGTGATCACAAACTTACATTGCCACAGGAAAAGTGAAATTTTGATCACCCGGGGAAAAAGATGGTAGATTAAGCAGTTTTAAACAACGAAGTTTGATTAAGTTAAACATAGCATTTTGTTAGCGAGTGTTGCAATAAAGAGGTACAATTATGGAAATATATTTTTTGCTGTAAAAGAATGATTTAAGGATATTGGGTAGAAAGGGAGTACGTACGTACTTGCTACCCCATATCCTAGTACGTTTATAGCAAAATGATTCACTATTGGAAGAGGGATACGGAAAGGAATGCCCAAAGATAATGAATCCTTTGAAGTAACTTAATATAAATTTTGCATAGAGTTGCAGAAAACTACGTATGGAATATATATATATATATATATATATATATATATATATATATATATATATATATATATATATATACATACATATATATTCACACATATAAGGATAGATGTATTGAAATGGTTGCATAAGTGTCTAGGAAGTGAAGGTAGAGAGTATATAATAAGGTTGGAATGCCTAGTAGAGGCAAAAGAAAAAGTAAGTAATCGGTATTTTAATAAATGTGTGTTTTAAAGCATTTTATTTTGGAACTGCATCAGTAGGCTGTAGTAATGGAAACCCAATAGATGATTGAGCTGTGATCAGTAGAGAAAAAGAGCATGTACTATTTTTAGTAGCTAAATAAGATTATATTTTGATAATGATAACTAACTTGACATAGCCACAGTAAGCTGTTTTAACACAGTTAAGTTTGATTAAGGTAAACATAGTGTTTTGGAAGTGAATGTTGAAATATTTGCTGGAAAAGAAATACTACGGGGTATGGGGTTGAAAGGAAGTACATACTGGGGTATGGGGTAACAAGTTGTAAAGTTGCTATCCTATATCCCAGAACTTTTAAAACTTAATGGATACACCTTGAATGTCATAGGAGAATATTGATGTATAGAGGAGAAGCTAATGGTAATGAACATCTTGAAGGAACATGGTATAAATTTTTGTGTAGAATGGAGAAAAGCTACATATGAAATGAAAGTTTTATGTTTGGGGGATAGTTGTTGTTCCAATGGTTGCTTAATAAGTTTTTAGAAGTGAAAATGAAGAGTATGTAATAGAGTATAAATACCTAATAAAAGCAAAATAACAATTAAGAATGATTTTACTCTATGTGTGTAAAACTTTTTTTTTTTTTTTTTATGTAAATACATCAATAGGCTGTAGAAAAAGAAACCCTATAAATGATTCAGCTGTAGTAAAAGAACCCAATGAATGATTCAGAAGTGAATCAGTAGCATAAAAGAGCACTTAGGATTTTCAGTAGCATAATTTATCTGTGAATTGATAAAGAAAGAGAGTACTTACAATTATCAGTAGCTAAGAAGAGCATATCGTGATAGTGATCACTGACTTGACATTGCCACAGTAAAGATGAATCCTCAAATACCCAGAAAAAAAGATGGTTAGATTAAGCAGTTTTAATACATGAAATTTGATTAAGGTAAACATAGCATTTTGTTAGTTATGTTGTTCAATAGAGGTACAATTATGGAAAATATATTTGCCGGAAAAAGGAAAAGAAGTATTAAGGGTATTGGGGTAGAAAAGGAGTGTACATACTGGGGTAGGAGGTAGCAAGTTTCAATTCACCTGAAAGTTCAGATGAGATGTGGGATACAGTAAGGTAATGAACACCTGGAAGTGACATAATATAAAATTTTTTCATGAGTGCAGAAAACTACATATGGAAATTCTAGATTACACTATATACTAAATATATATATATATATATATTATATATATATAGATATATATATATATATATATATATATTATATATATATTGTGTGTGTGTGTGTGTGTGTGTAACTGAATCACAAAAGTTTGGAACATGATAAATCCATAAATAAATAAACGATGAGTTGAAAGATCTTGCAGAGAGACCGTTGTTTATCTTCCCTTCGTGGATTATACCTTTTATTTATGTATGTATATATATATACTACTATATATATATATATATATATATATATATATATATATATATATATATATATATATATAAATGGTGTGTGTGTGTGTATACATATACACACACACATACACGGAATGGCAAAAATTTTTGATGTTATTTATTTATACATGTTGTAAAACTTTGGTTTGGACTTACATCAATAGGCCGTAGCAATAGACCCCCAATAGATGCTTCAGCAGTGAATCAGTAAAAGAGACAGCACTTATGATTTTTGTAGCTTAAGAAGAGCAGAGCTTGATAGTGATCACAAACTAGACATTGCCACAGTAAAGGTGAAACTTTAAGGACTGAGGAAAAAAAAAGAAGATCAAGCAGTTTTTTAACACATGAAATTTGAGTAAGGTAAAAACATAGTACGTAGTTGCAATGTGAACTTTTGGATAGCTATTCGTGGAAAATATATTTGTGGAAAAGAAATGGTATGGGTTGAGAGGAACTACATACTGGGTATGGGGTAGCAATTTGTGATGTTGCTACCCCATATCAGGACTTTTATAGGAGAATGATTTACCTTGAAATTTAAATTTAGATGTGGGATATGATAAAAGATATCGAAAAGTAATAAACAGTATAAATTCAAGTGTCTAGTAAGTGACAATATGAAGTATGTAATAGGCTAGTAGGAACTTAAGCAAAATGGTAGACCTGATTTAATGTTGCAAAAATTTGGTATTGGAAGATTTTTATTTCCAGGTAAGGACATCCATAATTACACTTGGACATCATAGGGTGTATTCATTGACAACAATTAGATGAATTAGTTATGATTATTAAGAGTTGACAGAGAGTAGATCTTTAAATCCGTTACTAAATAAAGCGGCCATAATGATGGAATTTTATGTACTACCCAGCAAAATGATGTTAGAGGAAGCCATTTGAATATACTGAAGCTTGTTTAAGGTGATCATAGAGAGGGTTTTACTACTAAGTGTGGAAACAGAGTTATTAAAGTTATGGAAGATATATCTGCTGAAAATAAGTACTTGGGTATGGGGTAGCAAGTTGTAAACTTGCTACCTCCCTATATCCTAGAAAACTTATAAAACATAATGATTCACCTTGAATTCCACGAGAGATGTGGGGGATACTAGAGGAGTAGCTAAAAGTAATGAACACCTTGAAGGAAAGTATAAATTTTGTTTAAAACTGCAGAAAGCTACATATGAAAAAAGTACGTGTGTGGGGACAGGTATTGTAGTAATGATTGCAAAAGTGTCTAGGAAGGGAAGTTAGAGAGTATTCAGTTGGGTAGGAAAGGACTAGTAGAGGCAAAATAAAAATTAGAAATGTTATTTATTAATATGCTGTAAAAAGAAATTGTAGTGGAAGGACATCAATTGGCTGTATTAATAGAAACTAAATAGATGGTTTTGCTGTGAATCAGTAGAGAAAAGTAGCACTTGAGATTTTTATGAGGCTTCATAAAAGAGATCTGGATAGTGATTACTAACTTGACATTGCCACAGTGTAAGGTGAAATTTCAGTACCTAGCTAAAAGAGGGTAGATTAAGCAGGTTGTAATACAATGAAGTGTTATTTGGTAAACATAGCATTTAGCTGCTGAGTGGGTGGGGGTATAGGGTGTAGAAAGGGAAGTACATACTGGGGTAATGGGTAAGAACCTTGCTATCCCATATCGCAGTATTTTTATAGCACAATGATGATTTACCTTTAGTTCAGTGAGATGTTGGATATAATAAGGAATATCGAATGGTAATGAAAGCCTGTAGGTAACATAGTATAAAATATTTGTTAAGAACTGCAGAAAAAACTATATATGAAAAAAGAATTATCTAGTGTATATACAGTAGAGCCCAGACCTTGATGCTAATTCTTTCCAGAAGAAGCGACGAGATGCGATTTTGTCGAGATCTGAATGAATTTTTCCCATAAAAAATAGCTGGAAATGGATTACCCGTTCTTGACCTCCAATTATTACCCTAACCTTGCCTTCTTATATTAAACATTATCCATAAATACACACAAATTACAAGTAAATAAGTTCAGTGTTTAAATAAAATACTGTAGTAAAATAAAACTGCCCTATGTACCCAAATATCAAAAATATTGAAAATCAAGCCTCATTATTACAGCAAATTAATAAAATGTTTAAAAATGCCAAGTTATGTCTGTTACCATAAACTTGAGAAATTCTCAAGTTACCCCCCACCCAGGTAACGGCATGAGCAGACATAAAGAAACCATCATACAGCCTATTAGAATACTGTTTACAAAATCACTTAAAAAATATCTTTCAATATGTGTTATATTAAATTTTTGAGATGACAATGCTTTTCAATTATAGTGTTCATTAAATTATTTCCAGGTTTACAATGCATGATCTGACGGAAGAAATATGACTCATAAAAGGCAAAGTAATTTATACATTTACGTACTGGAGTAATATTGACTGCATGTAATATGCAACCTCATTTTTACTGTGTATATTAGGAATTTAGCATAGTTATGAGATATATATATATATATATATATATATATATATATATATATATATATATATATATATATATATATATATATATATATATGTATATATATAATATATAGATATATATATATACGTATATATATATATATATATACGTAGATATAATATATATATGTATATATGTATATATATATATATATATATATATATATATATATATATATATATATATATATATATATATATATATATATATATATATATATATATATATATATATATATATATAATATATATATATATATATATATAAAATATATGATATTATATATATATATATATATATATATATATATATATATATATACCCATATATATATATATATTTTATCCATTATAATGTTGTTTTGATTCTAGCAATATTGCTAGGCTGTGTTAGCAATCGCTGCTGCAGCCTAGTCAAAGAGGATTCCTGACATCTAAAACTTGAGAAGCTAAAAGCTAGAATATGCCTATAAAATCAGTATAATTCTAATTTCAAATAATTATTAATTAACTGTAATAAAAAAAAAGGTTCCGACCTCTTGTTTACAATCTTGTTGTTAACACTACATAGTGCCGAAATTATGCCAAGCAACCACTTTTAACGGCATACAGTATAGCGTACATTTCTATTACCTCTCTTCAACCACTGAACTACCGAACATTATAACCATTCATTTCTATTCTTTAATCTATCTTTACCTAATGGAGATACTGACAGCTATAATAAAACATAGAGTAGTACCTCAGGCTACGAAATTAATCCTTTCCGAAGTGGCCTTCGTAACCTGATTTTTTTGTATCTTGAACCACATTTTACATGTAAATTTCCTAATTTATTCCAAGCCCTACAAAAAAACACCCTCATAAGTTTATAGTAAAGCTCAATTGACCAATAAACAAACGAAACAATACAACAATTTGGACCATTCAGTACCTAACTTAAACTACATATATACTACTAATATGTACTACATACCTCCCTAAATGAAGTGTATTAGTATACATGGTACAAGAAATACTGTACGTACATACGTATGTAGTAAAATGTGAAACCTTACCTTTCGAGTGAGACGATCACCGAAAGTGGTGACAGAGGAGGAGGACAAATGGCAGAAAACATGAACACTTAACTTTACAAAACACATTAAAAAATCGCAGAAATCATTAACACTAAACTTTACGAAACACATTAACAATTGGCAGAAAGCATTAACACTTCTTGATTATCTCCAACTTCGTTCTCCATAGAAAGCATCCTCTTCTCTCAGTGAAGTTCAGCAACATTCTTGGGACCCATGGCTAATAAAACGTAAGTAATTAAATTCACACACAGCACGATAAAGTAACTTACAGTACAACGAAAGCGAAATCACTAACACGAATTTACATTAACAAACATAATACGTATATGTGAACGAACGAAAAAATGGCCAAGGAACACCCATTACATAGAGGCATGATGCTGACCAATGGGAGAGTAGGATCTTATGGCGGTGACTAGCATCAGGAACCAATGGGAGAGCGGGAGGATGGTGCCGAGTCTACTCAGTTGGCTGGGTGCGCATGTTCAAATTATTCTCGGTGGTCCATGGCGAATCTCAGGACTTTACAGTAACACCCTTTCATAACCTGAATTATTTTCAGATGCAGAGGCAAAAAAATCTTCATATTTGCTTTCATAACTTGAATTTTTCATAATTTGGGACTTTTGTATGTCGAGGTTCCACTGTATAATGACATTAAAACAAGAATAATTCTAGAAAATATTTGACATTTGATAGCTTCTATGAGAGCAGTCTTTGATGTAATTAAAGTATAATTGTCCTTATCTTCAGCTTTTCCGCTCCTAACCTAAGATGGGGTTGCTGTTTATTAGTCCCCTCTATCTTCTGCGATCATGCACCCATTACCTCACTCACCTTCCTCTCCTGCATCTCCTTGTTTAAAGTAAATTTTTTATTTTTTATGATATTTGATTCACACATTTTTTTTTTCCATAAATATACAGTAGAGACCCGGTTCACAAACCGTATTAGTACTCGACATAATTGGATTTCGCCACTAAATTTCCAATAAACTTTGTATCTGTTTTCAACCATAAAAACCAGTTTCCGACCCCCGACCATATGATGTTTGTAAACAAAAACTGTTTCCGCCAGCCGCCGCTAGTTGGCGTCATCCAGTGATACCAAATGTAGCATAATTTCATGTTTTTTTAGCATAATTTGACCCAAGAATTGGAGCTTAACATAATTTCTTTCACACTTAGGGTTCTAGTACAATTTTAGAATGTATTTTCACTAAAATTTTAAATAAAATTCAGAAAATTCCTCAATTTCATACACAGCTATAGGGAATGTTATCTTCATAGTGAAATTGACTCAAAAGCAGCACTAACAAATGAGTTAATTGCTAAGTTTGAACCTAACTAAGGAATGTTAAATTTTGTGAATATAAATAAATACCCACAGTGGCGATGACAAACGATCAGTAAAGTGTTAATAATTTTTTTCTTCATGAGTAAAGAATTACTTTTTTTCCTTTTTTAAGTTTATTTTTTTTCAGTAGTTATCAAAATTTTAATTATGTCTGAAGTGATTTTCACACAATTTTCAAGTATTTATTCATTGTGTATGTGATCTGTTAAAGAAAAATAGTGTTTCAGTGGCATGATAATGATCAAGTAATAAGTACGTAAGTTTTTCTTCTTGAGTAGAGAACTGCAGTTTTGTTTGTTTACCTTTTTTTTAGTTTTAATTTTTCAGTAAATATCAGTAAATTAGAAAAATGTTATATTTGAAGTAATTTTCACACTTTTCAAGTATTTATTAATTTGTTTATGTGACCTGTTAAAGAAAAATGGTTCTGCGTGGCATGATAATGATGCAGTAATAAGTAAAATTTGTTGTTTTTCTTCACATTTGTATGTGTGATCTTCACACATTTGTCAAATAGTATAATAGTGATTGCATATCAAATAGTGTACTAGTGATTGCGTATGTGATCTATTAAAGAAAAATGGTGTTTTATTACGAGTTTCCTACATGTAAAGATAATCTAAATTAGTTAGTTATAATATTGTCTGTTCGTCACTTTGTATCATTTCACCTAATATATAAATGTTTAAATTTCCATTACATCGTTGTTTTAGCTCAAATGTATTAGAGAAATGAGATAATGATAGATTAATAGCATAATTCTGGCACAAAATTGCACCATATTTGGCATAAATTCTTGCTTGGACCGACTATCATAATTTAGCAAAACGGTTGGTAACACTGGTGACGCCACTCAGCATTGTTTAAAGTCCGCAACTAATGATTACAAACATTCAAACGTGTCGTGTCTTGTACACCTTGCGTGCATTTCGTTTGCTTTTTCGGTGGTATCAACTCTATACGCAGTTACCTTTTGATTCATCATGGGTCCCAACATTACTACTGGCTATCTATTAAAACCTTTTGCTAATGTTAATCTCTGAAATGGAAAAAGTTTACATGGCATCTCGCGTTTTCCTTCTTCAAAATGTTTCCATGATTTCCAACTCCAAAATAAACCTTAAGTTTCGTCTATCCTCTCCTCTGCATGAAAGTGATGAGCAAAAAAAAGATTTAATCAAGCACCCTTGCTTGATTTTTTTTTCAAGCGTAGACATATTCTAAACCCATGCTCACACTTGAGGCGCGCGTTTCAGTAGCAAATGCAATACGTATTTAAGTGTTAGGTTTGGAGTGAAGGCAATGTTACGTACGTAGGTTACATGTGCGGTTCGGTAGCGAATGCAATCTTTAAGCTTTGTTAAGCTTGCCGGTAAAGAAGAAGTTAGTCATAGCTTATATCAGAGAAGCCACTATGCCATATTAAGTGCGTAGTAATTAAGAAATTAAGAAAAATCTTTTATGTCGTACTGTAATACGTCAATGTTTACATGTAAGATTTGGTAGTGAAACCAGTTACATACGTAACATGTTCGGTTCGGTAGCAATGCAATCTAAGCTTTTTAAGCGTGCCGGTAAAGAAGAGGTTACGGTATACATTAATTATAGGAATTAAGTAGATTCTTTTATGTCTACTGTAAAAATACGTCATTGTTTACGTGTGAGATTTGGTAGTGAAACACTGTCAAATACGTAATGTGTGCCGTTCGGTAGCGAACGCAATCTTAATCTTTAAGCTTGCTCTGATTAAGCTAAGGTTAGCCTTAGCTTAATCAGAGAAGCCGCTATGGTATAGAATAATTATAGAAATTAAGACGATTCTTTTATGGCTACTGTAAAATGACGTCAATGAGGTCTGGTAGTGACACAGTTTACATATGCAACGCGTACGCGGTAACGAACGCAATCTGTATGCTTGGTTTATAAGCTTCCTCGTAAAAAAAAAAAGAGGTTAGCTTGATATTAAACTCAAGAGATGCTGGTACGTAATGGTATAGTAATTAAAGACATTAAGAAGATTCTTTTACTTATACGTACATATATATGTACCATGCAGTACCATAATAATTGTCAAAGTCCAATAAGCTTGAAACCATCCCTGATATTGGACAATTTGCCGTAAAAGACGCACCTTTTTTATAAGGACATTTATGAAACAAAATCGTTAGTATCATAAACATTACATTTACCGAAAGATAATTTTCAAGCGATTTTGTATACAGTATTGCAGTTGACTCCGTAAAAGATTTACCATAAATTAATATCGAATGTAAACGATATGGTTTGTTTACTACCATAGTCCCGATATAAACCACCAGGGCTGCGCTATGCTTTGTTTACATGCCGACTTACTGTAGGCAAATTTTTGCAAGTTTTTGATAAATATATATTGGGTTTAATTTTAATAGTTTATTAATTTACTGTAATAATTAGACTTGCTTTTCAATGTTTTTATTATGTTAGCAACACGTTTTATGCCTACCCACTGCACTACGTTCTACTTACTATTTACCTAGGTAGCCTATGGCGCTTGGTCAACAATCGGTTGGACGCAGGCTAGTTTTCATTTATACTGTATATTATACATTTAAAATTATAAATGCACGTTTAACATGATATTTATTTAACTTTTAACTTATTTGAGTTGTAATTTATCATGTAATGTATTGTATAAAAGGCAAGGTTAGGGTAATAACTGATGGTCAAGAACGGATTAATCCATTTTCAGTTATTTCTTATGGGAAAACTTGATTCAGTTCTCGAAATAATCTAATTTCGACGCTTCCTTCTGAACGAATTATCGTCGAGAACCGATGCTCTACTGTATTGCATAACCAGGTATTTCAATATACAACATTTTAACTAGACCAAAAAATTACACGATTCTTTGTGAATTGCAGATGAAGATCATTCAGCTGACGAAGTACAACTGGCGGCTAATTCTTTGTTTACATTTTGGAAATGTACGTGCGCTTATTATAGCCTAGAACAGCCATAAATATAGAAACAAACATAACAGTAGTAAAATATTCTCAGACAAGTAAAATAACAATTATATTTTCTGTGGAAAGACATGCTACTTTGTTGACTGTTGTCAGGAAATCCAAAGAATATGGTAGGCTTAGCCTAGTCCCTAAAGTTATCACTTTTCCAATATAAAAACCTAACAATAATAAAAGATTCTCAAATAAGTAAAAACAACATTTTATGCATGACACTTACCTGGCAGGGTATATATAGAGCTTATCCTCTTGTCGCACTGGCAGAATTTCAAAACTCGCGGCAACCGCTAGTACACTGGTAGTTTCAGGTGATCGCCACCCCATTCCATGGTGCTGGTGCTCGGAACCATTCCCGTTTTCCTCAGATTTTCTCTGCCAGCCGAACCGGCAACATCGTTGTTGGTTCTCTGATAGAATTTCCTGCTCGTTGACTGACTTTTTGGATTGTGGTATCGTATTCGGAAAGTTAGCTTGGCAATTGCAATTGATCGTGCATTAGTATGTCTGATTCAGGGAGTATGTTTAGAGTGCCGACCTCGTCCCAGGATGTAAGAGTTTACGAACAGGAGGGTTGGAGTAGCCCTGAGGTCTTTTCGTCGGAAGATGAGGACGCAATCCCTATCAAAAGGAAGAAGATTTTTCGTCCATTAGACGTGTCTAACCGCGAGATGGGCGGTTTTTCTCCTAATAGAGAATCTGCGCTTCGTAGACGTCAGGATTGCTCACCCATCCGTAGCAGCCCAGTGCGTCCTCGTTCGCCGCCTCCTCAGGAGTTTCGTCAGGAAGCGGAAACTAAGGAAGTGTTCGAGATATGCAGGAGAAATTAGCAGTCCATTGTTAAATCCTGGGAAAGAGCCAGAACAACCTTCGGTTAGACGTAAGACGTTCTCTTCAGTTAAGTCCTCAAGAGGATGCAAGATAAATCGTTGCCTCCTCTTTCTCAGGCGGCATTATCTCGTATTACAGGACGCAGTGTGTCCTATATGAGGGACGTTTCTCCTATGCTGCAGGAAGCAGGACGCAAGAGGAAGAATGATGGACGCATGGTGGACGCAGGCGGGTTGTTGCGGTGGACGCAGGACGCAGGCGGCAGCGCGCTGATCCGCCTTATTCCCGCACAAGACGTGGAAGTGCTTAATGAGGAGGCAGTTTCGCATTCGCTTTCCAGACAAGCTTTGGAAAAGGAACGATATGGATTGTTTTCAACATCTGGATTTCCAGGATATTTCTTCTGAGGCGGGGAAGACTTTTGTGGATTTTTTCGGAGGAAGGGGACAAGAATGTGGAAGCTCCTCCTCGGATTACAAGAAGTTAACCGAGTGCCTTCTTTCGTTGTTTGAAGGAGATTTTCAACCTTCTGCTCCCATATCTCCGTTGTCTCAATTCTCCAAGACGAAAGCACCCAAGAAATCTACTTTCTTGAAAATGACGCTGTCGATCACAGCTAGGAAAGCCCTTCAACGCATAAATGAATGGTTGAAGGAGAAGAGAGAAGGGGGGAAAACTTCATTCGCATTTCCACCTGCCAAGTTAGCTTCGAAGTCGGTGTGTGGTATGCTACTGGGAAAGTCTTGGCCTGGGAGTTCCTGCCTCTCCTCCCAGGGGGACTTTTCTAATATCGTGGATAGTTCCCGTAGGCATGCCCTACACGCAGCCAAGGTGTGGTGGACTTCATCAGAATTCGATCATTTGCTGAAGGGCATTTATCGGACTTTTGAAGTCTTTAATTTCCTCGATTGGTCGTTGGGGGCTTTGGCACTTACTCTAGAGATTGAAGAACCTGATTCGGATTTACCCAGAAGCATTATGTCCTGTATGGACAAAGCCTTGAGGGATGGGGGCTAATGAGCTTTCTTCTCTATTTACGGCAGGTGGCTGAAGAAAGATCTCTTTTGTGCTCTTTTGCTGCGAAAGGAGTTTCGAATGCGCAAAAGTCGGAGTTGATGTTCTCCCCACTTTCAGGACAGCTTTTCCACCGGACATCATTAAGGATATCGCGCTTTCCCTTACACAAAGGTAGTAAAGAAGACACCGAAGGAAACAAGGACAGCACAGCAGCCCTTTCGGGGTAGGACTTTTTCCCGACCAGCCTTTAGAGGGAAAAAGAGATTCCTGCCAAAGAGGTTCGAAAACCTCAACCAAACAATGAGTTTGAAGTCCTCCAGACGTGTGTTGGGGCCAGACTTTAGACTTCTGGGAAATCTGGCAAAGCAGAGGAGCGGATCCTTGTTCTGTAAGTGTAGCGAAGGAAGGCTACAAGATCCCCTTCCTAAAGAAACCACCTCTCGCTACAGCTCGAGAGCCCTAGGGGTTCATTACATCGATTTAGAGAAGAGAGAGAGGCTCTTTGGCATCAAGTTGTCAGTATGTTAGAGAAGGGAGCCATAGAACCTGTTCTGGATCACGAATCCCCAGGTTTTTACAACAGTCTTTTTCTGGTACCGAAGTCGTCAGGAGGTTGGAGGCCAGTACTGGACGTAAGTCAGCTAAACTTGTTCGTAGAAAAGACCAAGTTTACGATGGAGACGAACGATTCAGTACTGGCAGCGGTACGTCGAGGGGACTGGATGGTGACGCTGGACCTTCAGGATGCGTATTTCCATATTCCGATTCATCCAAGGTCCAGGAAGTATTTGAGATTCGTGATCCAGGACAAGATATATCAATTCAGAGCCCTTTGCTTTGGACTTTGCACGGCCCTCAAATCTTTACAAGGATGATGGTGAACGTGGCGAAGTGGCTTCATCTGTTAGGAGTCAGTCTCTCTCTCTATTTGGACGATTGGCTCATAAGAGCACAATCAAAGCAGCAATGTCTGGAGGACACGGACCTCACATTGGATTTAACAAAGCAGCTGGGTCTGATGGTGAACCTGAAAAAGTCACATCTGATCCCCACACAGGAGCTAGTTTATTTGGGATTATGATATCCTCAGTGGACTTTTCGGGCTTTCCGTCCCCCGAAAGGCAGGACCATGCGCCTTTGGAAAGTGCAGGAATTCCTGCACTCGGCGAGAGAGTGGATGAGCCTTGATGGGGACACTCTCTTGTTAGAGCGGTTCATTTCCCTAAGGAGACTTCACATGAGGCCCTGACAGTTCTTTCTGAACGAAGTCTGGCCAAGAAGATCGCAACCAGATTCCTTCCTGTTTCCAATTCCTTTAAAGATAAAGGAGGAATTAAAGTGGTGGCTAGCCCCGGGAAGGTTAGCAGAGGGTACGTCACTCCAGCAGAGGAACCCAGACCTGATATTGTTTTCCGACGCGTCAGACGCAGGCTGGGGAGCGACGCTGGGCCCTCGAGAGGAGTCAGGCTTTTGGAACGAAGAAGAGAAAGCTTGGCACATAAACAGGAAGGAACTGATGGCGATTTTCTTGGATCTAAAAGCGTTCAGACCGTGGATCAGCGGCAAAGTGGTGCAGATCAACGCGGACAATACCACAGCTCTGGCATACATACGCAAACAAGGAGGACCCACTAGTTTACTCTTTGCAAACTTGGCGAAGGAGATTCTTCTGTGGTCAGAGAGAGAGAACGTCACCCTGCTCACCAGGTTCATTCAAGGGGAGAAGAATGTCAGAGCGGACCTGTTGAGCAGGGAGGGGGACAAGTGCTTTTCGACGGAGTGGTCTTGCATCAACAAGTATGCCAGAGGCTGTGGAAGCTTTGGGGCAGGCCAGTGGTGGATCTTTTTTCGCTACCGCAGCGACGAAGAGGTTACCGAATTACTGTTCTCCAGTCCCGGGACCCTCTTGCAGTCGCAGTAGATGCCTTCTACTAGATTGGACGGGGCTAGACGCGTACGCATTTCCATCGTTCAAGATTTTAGGAAGGGTAAGAAGAAATTCAGAGAAAGTCAAGAAACAAGGCTGATCTAAATAGCTCCATACTGGCCGGCCCAAACGTGGTCCACAGAGGTACTGGAATGGACAGTGGATTCTCCGAGAAGTCTACCCACGAGAGTAGATCTTCTCAAACAACCCCACTTCGACAGGTTCCACAAGAACACCCTCGCTCTGGGTCTGACTGCGTTCAGACTATCGAAAGACTTGTCAGAGCGAGGGGGATTTCTAGAGAAGCAGCGAAGGCAGTTAGCGAGAGCACGAAGAGCTTCAAACTATCAAAGTGTACCAGTCGAAGTGAGAACTTCCGTAATGGTGCAAGAATCGGTTAGATTTCTTCATCCAGTACCTCTGTGACCCAAATTGCAGATTTCCTTCTGTATCTGAAAGAAGGAAGTGGGTTTGGCAAATCAAACCATTAAGGGTTACAAATGTATGTTATCTGCAGTGTTTAGGCACAGAGGATTAGATCTGTCCAATGACGCAGATCTTAGAGATCTTCTAGATCTTTTAATACGAAGAAGGATCGACATTGCAGAGCTCCCTTCTTGGAATTTTGATGTCGTACTCAAATTCTTAGAGACGGATAGGTTTGAACCTATGGACAGTGCTTCTTTACGAGAGCTATCGAAGAAGACTATTTTCTTGGTAGCCTTAGCTACAGCTAAAAGGATTAGTGAGCTGCAAGCTATTAACAAAACAAGTAGGATGGAAGCACAACAAAGCAGTTTGTTCGTTCAGGAGGAATTCTTAGCCAAGAATGAGAATCCTTCACATCCGTGGCCAAGGTCATTTGAGATTTCAGGACTGGCTGATCTAGTAGGTCAAGAACAGGAAAGGGTTCTTTGCCCAGTAAGAGCCTTACGTTACTACGTAGAAAGGACAAAAAAGCATTAGAGGGGCTTCAGGTTCTCTCTGGTGTTCTGTGAAAGATCCTACTAGACCCATGTCTAAAAAATGCTATGGCTTTTTTCGTAAGAGAAGTCATTAAGGAAGCACATTTGCTTTGCCAGAAGAATGCTTCGGGTTGCTTAAGGTTAAAGCTCACGAAGTGAGAGCGATAGCTACGTCCTTGGCATTCAGAAAAAATTTAGCCCTCAAGGACATTATAGACTCTACGTTTTGGAGGACAAATTCGGTCTTTGCTTCGCATTACCTCAGAGACGTGGAAGACAACTTTTGATAATTGTCAAACGTTAGGCACCCGTACGTATCCTCAGGTACAGTACTGGGCAAAGGAGTTTCCACCCCATAACCTACTAACATGCTAGGCTATTATTTTAATTAGGTTATAGTGTTTTATGGTTGTCTGAGAAGGTTATTACCTGCTCAGTTTTTGGTGTAGTATTTGTTATAGTGATTGTGTGTGGTTCAGGTGACTAACTTCTAGCATGTATGCCCGTGGTAACTGAGGGCTAGGGTTCTCTGTCAGCAAATTGGTCACCTTGTATTAGCTTTCTCAACAAACGGTCACATCCTAGTTGAGAGCTACTAAGGTTTAGCAGGCTAAGAGGGCAGGACCTACGAAGTCAGCTACCTTAGAAGGTAAGGAACCTAATAGTAATTTTAAAAATTAGCTAATTTTTAAATTATGACGATGTTGCTGTCTATGACCCACCTCCAAATGTGTCAATCAGCTATATATATACCTGCCAGGTAAGTGTCCATGCATAAAAATGATATTGTTATGATACAATAAAGTTTTATGCATACTTACCTGGCAGGTATATATAATTAAATTCCCACCCCTCCTCCCCTCAGGACACAGGGTTCAGAGAAAATCTGAGGAAAACGGGAATGGTTCCGAGCACCAGCGCCACGGGAACGGGGGGGGGAGGAAGGCGATCACCTGAACTACCAGTGTACTAGCAGTTGCCCGCGAGTTTTGAAATTCTGCCAGTGCGACAAGAGGATAAGCTATATATATACCGCCAGGTAAGTATGCATAAAATTTTATTGTATCATAACAATATCATTTTGTATTTATTCTCTGTTTTGGGAAATCCAAAGCCTTGACTTAACCTAGTGAAAAAATATGGTCAGGTCAGAAAAAATGAATTCATTATTTTTTTTTTTCAGTGGGATTCAACAGGAAATTAGGTCTACTTTTCAGGATAGAAAATTTACCTCATCTGCTCACTGCCAATGCCCCAAAATTGTCCTAATTCAAGATGGCCGACACTACGGCTACCGTAGCCCAAAATTACACTTCGTCCACACTATTAGAGTTGCCAACTGTAGATTTTCATGTCTCCAGAGTCCCCAACCCCCAAAATATGCTAAAAGCGCTAGATTCACAAGAAAAAAGAGCTAATAAAAACCAAAAAAGTTGTTCAGTCATAACCAAGGCCTTATACATATATCCTTATTTCAACAAATCTTGATAACTCGAGACCAATTTTCTTTAAGGATTTCTGCAAAGCATTACAAATACCAGTGGCATCTCAGTCATCGAATTCTACTAAGTCTAAGAATGTGACTATTATTTTTCTACTCGGGCACAGCATACTGCTATGAAAAGTGCCATATTTCCCTCTCTTTTACATCATTTATTTTTCCAAAGTGAAGAGTTTGTCACCGAGGGGAAAATGATTCTTCAGATTTCTTGTATTGATGTATTTCTGTCTCTCAGTGTCACTTAATTTGGCAGACAATACACAATGGCAGTAGGTACTTGAATGAGCTTTTCCTATCATCTCCATCTATCTTCCTTAACAGCTTTGATATTTAGGGTCTTTTAGCCACTCAGACCTAAAATGATGTAAGTTTTTCTTGCCCATTGTCAATATCTAACAAAATAAAAAATGATTTAACTCCGGTAAAGTGGTAATTCACAAATTATCAACCGCTTCTCACAGTGTATTAATTGGGCTGATGAAAACTGACTGATTGAACGATTCAGAAATCTTGAAGAGAAGTGTGATACAAATCATAGAATGCCACAGTGGACCATTACATATCTGGTTTAAACATGAGCGAAAGCAATAGCAAACATGTTCAAAGTAACTTGATGGACTCTCCTACACCACCTAGAATCCTAGTATCTTGAAGAGAAGAGTAGTACCTAACAGTACAGTTCTGCATCAGTGGGGTTACTACGTACTTTTTTTTTTTTTTTAACACCTTCATAATTCTCTTTATAATGAAATTGTTCTAAAGCGCTAAAACGGCTCTAAATCTAGGGCAAAATGCACCAAATAGGCAATCCTGCTTTTAGAGCTATAAAAGCAAACAAAGTGACTAATCCTTTGTTTTTCAGGTCAAGGAATTCATTTAGTATGGTAATTTAGCATTTGTGCAGGTTGCTTGTGCGTGGAATAATTTCATGATTGTAGTGTTGGACAATAAACTAGACTGAACAGACATGGCATGTGTCATCTGTAGAAAAATTATTAATCTAGATAAGTCCAAAGAGTATGTCAAAACCTCTCTCCAGAATCTTGGAAGATATCAGAGAAAGTTTCTGGTCTAAAGGCTGGCAAGGACCCAGAACTGACCCAAAAGTTACAGGAAAATAGCTCTGAGCAGCTGTGTATGCAAGATTTTTAAAAAGAATGATAAATAACTGTTTGGTCTGGTATCTAGAATCAAAGAATCTCCTATCCAAAAGGCAGTTTGGCTTTAGGAAAATCTTAGTACTTTAGATCCATTGCTAAAGCTATCTCGGGAAATCCAGAACGTTTTTGCTATCCAGAGCCAAGTGGTTGGCGTTTTCTTTGATTTGGAAAAGCTTGGAAGGCTGGTATCCTAAAGAAGTTAGCTGCCTGGGATATAGGAGGTAACATGTTTTTATTCATACAGAACTGTGTGACAAACCGTTACCGGAAAGTTTGGGTAGGATTAGCTATATCATCTCCATATCTGCAGGAAGGTGGTGTTGTTATGCAATGTAACGTGTTGAGTGTCGCCCTATTTGCAATAGCCATTAATAGTTAATGGCCCACATTCCAACAGGAGTACAAGGGTCATTATTTGTGGATGATTTTGTTCTTTACTGTAGTGGGTCTACTGTGATAGAAGTTACAGAAAGATCCAATTTGCAATAAATGCAACAAAATGGGCGGGAGCACGAAGTTTTAAATTTTCATCCCATAAAACCAAAGCTATTAGGTTCACACAAACACAGAAAATAGAGGAGATCCCTACACTATTTTCTAATGAGAATATTCTACCATACGAGAAGGAAGTAAAGTGTCTTGGGTCATCTTCGATAAGAAACTTACTTTGGCCCTCATATAAATGACCTATGCATTAGGGTCAGGTATCATAAACATCTTGAAAGTGGTGTCACACCTAGATTGGGGTGCAGACAGGAAAACTGTGCTGAAATCATATACCATGCTGTCTTAGATAGGTAGATTATACCTGTCAGATTTATAGATATTAAACATTGTTCATAACCTGGGACTCAGCATAAATATACTGATGCCTATAGAACTTTTCCTGTAGATTGTGAGGCATATAGACCCACCATGCCTAAGCCACTGAAGGTATGGTGCAAAAATGAAAGTAGGGAAATTGATATTTCAGAACCTATAAACACAGGTAACTTACCACAGGACACCGCCTTTGTGCAAGCCCTCCATTAAAGTATGTGCTATAAGTGGAGGAGACAGAAAGAAAAATCCAATGAAATACTAAAAGAATTTTTAGATCATGCTAGAAAGCACAGAGGCCATAATATATTTATAGATGGTGCAAAATCAAATTATGGAGTTGGATGTGCCGTCATATCTGATGAAACAGTAATTAAGAAGAAATTAAAAAGAGAGCAGGAAGGGGGCTTCCTGCTCCGTTTTTACCTCCGAGACTATGCTATACTTCAAGCAGTGAAACTGTTTTTATTTAACATGGGGTCGTATAATGAAACTTTCGTAATATATAAGGGTCATTTTAATTGTGTTGAAGCAGCACATGTCCTCTCACCATTTAGTACAAGAAGTGCAAGACTGGCTGGTCATCTTGTACTCGCGGAAACATATCAAAGTGAGATTCTGTTGGATACCATCCCACGTTGGGATTTTAGGTAATAAGAAGGCAGACACAGCAGCTAAAGAAGCCATTGGATTGCAAAATACCACCAAAATTAGCATTTCACTTGGTGATTTTAAAGAAATTATTCACTCCCTCATGTTAGATAAATGGCAAAATTGGTTGGACAGATTAGAAGGCAATGTTAAACCAAAGGCTATTAGACCTTATATTAAAAAATGGGAATCGTCAAACCAACCTGATCGGAGGACAAGTGTAGTTCTGACCAGATTGCGTATTGGCTGTATGTACATCACACAGGTATTTGTTGCAACTCTTGCAATAGTAGGTTAACTGTGGAACATATCCTTGTTGAATGTTTTTTTTAATCAGGTCAGAGGATCAACCTGTATACATGGGAGGTGCATTAGAGAGGTATTGGGGGGACGGGAATGTAATATACATAGATAATTTAATTAAATTTTTAAAGAAAATCATCTTTTTATAAGCTTTAATTATTCGGAGGTTATTTTAAAAGAGATTAGTAGTATTTGATAGATATTTTA